>NC_084555.2:48755000-48812500 GCF_033978685.3 Nerophis lumbriciformis | reverse complement strand
GTTCCACGACCAGGACGAAAACCACACTGTTCCTCCTGAATCCGAGGTTCGATTATCCGGTGTAGCCTCTTCTCCAGTACACCTGAATAGACCTTACCGGGAAGGCTGAATGCATTAATAAATGAATTTTTTTTTCTAATTAAAAAATTAGACGGTATTACTAACCGTCTGGAATTTTATCGCAAATTATCATTACACCGTTTATTGTGTCCATTAACAAGTACAAAGTCAAGGGCGGTCACGGCATGTCTCAGATGTTGGTCAGGTTAGGGTTAGGGTTAGGCCATACTTGCCAACCCTCCCGGATTTTCCGGGAGACTCCCGAAATTCAGCGCCTCTCCCGAAAACCTCCCGGGACAAATTTTCTCTCGAAAATCTCCCGAAATTCAGGCGGAGCTGGAAGCCACGCCCCCTCCAGCTCCATGCGGACCCGAGTGACGTCAGGTGCGCAACACCACGTAAATCGTTGGCCAACCAAAAAGTAACCCCAGTACGCTATAGCCAACATTCACCAGGAGATGGCAACAGACAAACATAGATCACTATTACATTCCTCCCCTTTTAGAAATGTATAGAAGTTACTCAAAATAAATAAACAACCCAACCAAAAAATGCAGCAGCTCAATTAAAAAACTGTAGTTAAGCCACATTCTTTTCTTTTTTTTTTTTAGAGATTCTTCAGAGATTCAGTTTTTTTGGTGGTACTCGAAACTTTTCTGGGTACCTGCGAAAGGGTGTTCAGCATGGTTAGAAAAATAGTGACAGAGAATAGAACAAGGATGGACAATTCAACCCTTAACTCAACAATGAGTAGATGAGTGTTATGTGTGTGTATATGTGTAAATAAATGAACACTGAAATTCAAGTATTTCTTTTATTTATATATATATATATATATATATATATATATATATATATATATATATATATATATATATATATATATATATATATATATATATATATTAGAGATGCGCGGTTTGCGGACACAACCGCGGAGTCCGCGGATTATCCGCGGATCGGGCGGTTGAAATAAAAAAAACTTAGATTTTATCCGCGGGTCGGGTCGGGCGGTTGAAATAAAAAAAAATTAGATTTTAAATAGATTCAGGCGGGTGGCAGTTAAACCAATTCGGAAATATATATACATAGTTAAATGTTGTTACCCACATACGAAAAACGAGCAGGCACCTGCAGCATATGCCACAACAGAAGAAGAAAAAAAAAAAGAGATGGACACTTTTACGGAGCGGAGAAGGGACGCCTCGCCGGGGTCCGGGACCGAGGCCCCTTCCCCCGAGAGGGCCCCATCGGGAGCCGTAGCTGAGGCGATCCGCGAGAAGGGCCCGACGCACGTCCAGGGTCACCACCGCGCCCACCGCACCGACACCCCGCCTCGTCCGCCTTCGCCGCGGCCGGCGTCACGCGCAGCAGGTAAGCAGCTTACCTGCCCGCCACCCCCGTGGCCGGGAGCTCGTAACAGGGGTCACTCCGCGCGCTCCGCCCGCGCAGCTTACCTGCCCGCCACCCCTGTTGCCGGGGGCGCGTAACAGGGGTCACTCCGCGCGCAGTGCGCTCACGAAAGGGGTGGGGCTCACCCTGGTTGATATAGAGAGCAGGACGGTGGCCATGGAAGTCGGAACCCGCTAAGGAGTGTGTAACAACCCACCTGCCGAATCAACTAGCCCTGAAAATGGATGGCGCTGGAGCGTCGGGCCCATACCCGGCCGTCGCCGGCAGCGAGACGCGCTTGGAGGTGCGCTCAGCGTGGCTCCCATATGATTGCGCACTGGTGTGCGTCTGGGACGTGACAGCGTGGCACGCGAATGTCTGTGCTGCATTGGATCAGTCTCCTTTCTTTAACAGGCAAAAGCTTTATAACCTCACTAATGCCTTGCATCGTCTATATTAGATATATAACAACGGGCGGGTGCGGGCGGATGGCGGGCGGATGCGGTTCTGATCAAATGTTAGATCGGGTGGATTGCGGATGGTTGATGACTTTCTGATGCGGTTGCGGATGAAATAATTGCCTATCCGCGCATCTCTAATATATATATATATATATATATATATATATATATATATATATATGAAATACTTGACTTGGTGAATTCTAGCTGTAAATATACTCCTCCCCTCTTGGCCCCGCCCCCAACCACGCCTTTGCCCCACCCCGACCATGCCCCCCGCACCTCCCAAAATCGGAGGTCTCAAGGTTGGCAAGTATGGGTTAGGCTTTTGTTGCTGTTAAACTCGAGCCCTGATAATGGTCACCTGCCAGCTACTGGATTTAAAAAGTCACCGTCTCTGAAAACGGGCTCCTGTCTTGTATTCGCGGGCGTCTTATGTTTGGGTGAGAAAGGTCAGGATATTAACGTGGTCATAAAATAGAGGACAATAAATGAACGAGTGTATTGTGTGTGGGTGTGCCTTTTTCATCCTTGCAGCTTCTCTTCAGTGTTAGCTGGTCAAAGGCTGATCATTCAAATCGGAGAATCAACATGAAAGTATTTGACACAACATCACGTCCGACTCCTTCAAATGGATCAGTGGAGCGCACATAAAAGTCTATCGTCTCCTGGAGGTTCCACACCAGACCAAAAATACCTTGACATTTTCACAAGTCTGCTTTCTTTGTTTCTAACGGGTCCTTGTCAAGCGTCCTGCGCTCACCTTTGCTCACAATTCCTCTGGAGAGCCTTTTTTTTTACGCTAATGCTGGAGCAGAATGCAGACAGAACCTTTGCGGCTCGTCACACGGCACTGCTCTGTTTGTAGTCACAGTGCATTCCCCCCCCCCCCCCCCCCCCAGCCTCTAAAATGCATCTTCCACGCCATGACGGCAGACTCCTGATTGTTAAGCTTTCTACAGTGAGGCTGCAGGAACCATTACTGACGCTGAGCAGGAGAAACAAAAGGCAAAGCTTGAAAAGAAAGCAGAGAATTCCCTCAAGGTGCTGCGGAATCGCTATCTGTGAAGCAAAAAAAAGATTTTTCCTTTTGTGGACACACACACACACACACACACACACACACACCTTTATTTCCCCCAGAAAATGCAACTCAAAAGATTTTCCGATATATTAGTTCCAGAGGTGTGCAACGTGGGGCTGTGTTTCGCTTTCTCCCTAAAAGGGGCTGACAACATTGCCACTTACGGGAGGTAAGCTTGTATTTTTGCCTCATTCCTGTGAGAACCCTGCGTGCGACTGAAACTTTACAGAGTGGGACTATTCCAAAACTAGCTGCAGTGTGCTCAAACAACCACCGGGTGGCATCTGTGAGCAGGTAATGTGTCAGGTTCAAACACTGATGACATCTATTAAACAGACAAGAAGCAAGGAACCATGCAGAGACAAAGTTCAATTTGGCTCATGGGGAGAACGCATGGAGCTGCACACTTAGTCACAGTCTCGCCCTACGCTCTATTTATTCAGGAGTTCCCTAGTCAACATCACTGAGGGCCGCCTCTAAAAGGAGTGGTCACATATATCATGCAAAGCAGGTCCAGTACGCACAATACGTGACGGAATGTGCTGGGGGCCTTGTGATTTCGCCTTGTCTCTGCTTCGTCTGCTTGCTGTCGTCTTATCTGCGTTGAGGTCCTTGAAGTCCTTGGCTGTTAACGGGCTTAAACAAAGATAACATCTGCGGCTGAGGCCACCCCTCAGACAAGAAGTTTTGTCCTTGCACAGATAGGAAAAATACAGCTTGAGCACAATAGCTAATAAGTATAGCAACGGACTTTAAGCATACTAAAGTTGTGTGATAATACAAACGTTTGTACATTCAAACCAGTGTGGGTGGCACTGGGAGCAGGTGGGTAAAGCGTCTTGCCCAAGGACACAACGGCAGTGACTAGGATGGCGGAAGCGGGGATCGAACCTGGAACCCTCATACTGCCGGCACAGCCACTCTACCAACCGAGCTATACCGCCCCAATACATTTGTATTTCATAATTCTGGACCTAAAAATCCAAATGTGCCACCAAATAGGCCCAGGAGTGATTTTAGTCTAATTTTCAAACAAGTTTCAGAACATTTTGGAACTTCTAATTTTAGTTCTAAAATGTGGGCGGGCCTGCATCGAGAGGTCATTTCATTTTAGTTTGTTCGTAGTTTGTGTTTTGGCAGCGGCTACATCCGGAATCATGATTTTCTCACGGAGATGTGAAGGAATGAATAAATACGTCTGCCAGGTTCGTAACAACGCATCTGGTTTCTCATTGTCCCATTGGGTGGAGTTTTTCCTTGCCCTGATGTGGGATCTGAGCCGAGGATGTCGTTGTGGCTTGTGCAGCCCTTTGAGACACTCGTGATTTAGGGCTATATAAGTAAACATTTATTGTTTGATTGATTGATCTACAAACCCCGTTTCCATATGAGTTGGGAAATTGTGTTAGATGTAAATATAAACGGAATACAATGATTTGCAAATCATTTTCATCCCATATTCAATTGAATGCACTACAAAGACAAGATATTTGATGTTCAAACTCATAAACTTTATTTTTTTTTTGCAAATAATAATTAACTTAGAATTTCATGGCTGCAACACGTGCCAAAGTAGTTGGGAAAAGGCATGTTCACCACTGTGTTACATGGCCTTTCCTTTTAACAACACTCAGTAAACGTTTGGGAACTGAGGAGACACATTTTTGAAGCTTCTCAGGTGGAATTCTTTCCCATTCTTGCTTGATGTACAGCTTAAGTTGTTCAACAGTCCGGCGGTCTCCGTTGTGCTATTTTAGGCTTCATAATGCGCCACACATTTTCAATGGGAGACAGGTCTGGACTACAGGCGGGCCAGTCTAGTACCCGCACTCTTTTACTATGAAGCCACGTTGATGTAACACGTGGCTTGGCATTGTCTTGCTGAAATAAGCAGGGGCGTCCATGGTAACGTTGCTTGGATGGCAACATATGTTGCTCCAAAACCTGTATGTACCTTTCAGCATTAATGGCGCCTTCACAGATGTTTAAGTTACCCATGTCTTGGACACTAATACACCCCCATACCATCACACATGCTGCCTTTTACACTTTGCGCCTATAACAATCCGGATGGTTCTTTTCCTCTTTGACGTCCACAGTTTCCAAAAACAATTTGAAATGTGGACTCGTCAGACCACAGAACACTTTTCCACTTTGTATCAGTCCATCTTAGATGAACTCAGGCCCAGCGAAGCCGACGGCGTTTCTGGGTGTTGTTGATGAACGGTTTTCGCCTTGCATAGGAGAGTTTTAACTTGCACTTACAGATGTAGCGACCAACTGTAGTTACTGACAGTGTGTTTCTGAAGTGTTCCTGAGCCCATGTGGTGATATCCTTTACACACTGATGCCGCTTGTTGATGCAGTACAGCCTGAGGGATCGAAGGTCACGGGCTTAGCTGCTTACGTGCATTGATTTCTCCAGATTCTCTGAACCCTTTGATGATATTACGGAGCGTAGATGGTGAAATCCCTGAATTCCTTGCAATAGCTGGTTGAGAAAGGTTTTTCTTAAACTGTTCAACAATTTGCTCACGCATTTGTTGACAAAGTGGTGACCCTCGCCCCATCCTTGTTTGTGAATGACTGAGCATTTCATGGAATCTACTTTTATACCCAATCATGGCACCCACCTGTTCCCAATTTGCCTGCACACCTGTGGGATGTTCCAAATAAGTGTTTGATGAGCATTCCTCAACTTTATCAGTATTTATTGCAACCTTTACCAACTTCTTTGTCACGTGTTGCTGTTTATCAGTTTGAACATCAAATATGTTGTCTTTGTAGCATATTCAACTGAATATGGGTTGAAAATTATTTGCAAATCATTGTATTCCGTTTATATTTACATCTAACACAATTTCCCAACTCATAAGGAAACGGGGTTTGTATTTAAATACCCTCAATTCCAGACTTTTTCCTACGCTTTGAACGGTGCAGCTTATAAAACGGTACAGCTGATTTTTCTTCACTGACGGCCATAAATGAGTAGTTTGAAAAAAAAACAAAAAAAACATGCAAAGACAGTGAAAAGGACGACAGGAGTTTAATTGCATTGGAAGAAGAAGGGTTTTGGTCGCAGTTTGGATAGAAAAAGATTGAAGAACTCAAACCCAATGCAATACCCAAAATCAGGAGCACCCTCAAGGGGAGATGGCCAGAAGGTGCAAAATGTAGAAGGAAGAGCAGACCCAGCGCTCCAAAAAACGAGAAAGTAGGCTGCTAGTCTTCTATTTTGCGTCCTCTTCTACTGATGTGTTCCTTAAGACGCTTGAAGAAACAATGCAAGAGCAATGATTGCAGAGGAGATAGAGGAGCAGGGAAGTCCACCACTCTTTTATATTTACGTTTTTGCTCATGGACCAGGGCGACAAAAACATGCAATACGTGATTAAAATCATAGTTTGACTCTGCCAGGAAATGAGGTCACACCAAGAGGTGGCGACATATCCAGCCTGGCCATGGAAAGGGCGTTCCAAGTCTAGTTAGTCATCCTCAGATGACTCAAAAACTCATGAATATTATAGTGAATGACTGCTATTTTCAGGGAAAAAGTACATAAGAAAACGTGTCGTTGACATTTTGGTCATCTGAACGCTGTCGGTCTGAACGCTTTATTGATCCTAGGATAATTGTTTGATTGGTCAAGAGTTTTACTGATAACAGCAGTAAAACTAGGGATTCGTTTGGCTCCATTCCTGGGTGATGGAAAGGGGGCGTTCTAAGTACAGTTACTTACTCACAGAGTACTTCAAAACTCATTGATATTATGAGAAATGACTGCCCGATTCATGTCTATACGTAACAAGAACTCGTTAGTGAAATGTTGGTCATCTGGACGCTATGGATCCTTCAGCCAATCACAACTCTTGTCTGTCAGTTTAGTTCAGAGCAGTCGAGCCCAAGGACCATCTCACGATCCTGCAGACTTCTCTCTCTTTATGGACCGTGGGGGTTTGGGACTACTGGTTTAACGAGGTTCAATCAATCACTCACAATTTATTCATAGCCCTTAATCACCAGTACCTCAAAGAGCTTCACAAATCACAACATCATCCCCTGATCCAAACCCACATCCGGGCAAAAAGCAAAAGCCTGAACTGGGAAAAAGAAGACACCTTTGGAAGGGACCACAGATGTGGGTTCCAGATAGCAATGGATCTCATGACTTGGTCCTGGGGTTTAGTTTTTCTCGAAGGCAACGGAAAGCTGGCTCGGGCGAGACGGGAATGTGAGTACATTTTTATTTAAACTACAAAAAAAGGAAGTAAACAAAAGGCGCGCACAATGGCGGAGAACAAACTATGAAACTTGCACAAAGGCAAAAACTATGGACAACAAAAAACACTAACTGTGGCAATAATAAACAAAACTTACTTGGCATGGACAGAAAGGAGCAGCGTGAACGATGGACATGAAAAAAGAGTCAGAACTGTGCAGAAGCATAAATGTAGGGATGTCACCAGCAAGACAAACTGAAAACACTGAACTTAAATACTACAGACATGATTAACGAAAACAGGTGCGTGACTCAAAACGTGAGACAGGTGCGTGACGTGACATGTGAAAACTAATGGGTTGCTATGGTGATAAACAAGAGTGCACAATGAGTCCAAACGTGGAACAGGTGAAACTAATGGGTAATCATGGAAACAAGACAAGGGAGTGAAAAGCCAGAAACTAAAGAGTCCAATAACTAAACAAAACATGATTACACAGACATGACAATGGATGGCAAGTGGGTACAGTTTGGGTACAATTGTTACATTAATAGGTCATGGGAGAGTCCAGTCCATGGGGAAGCCAACAGAGGGTTCTAAGGCGATCTTCTTCCATGCAAGTCCACAACGCGGAGACGTCACCAACTGATGTAAAGAAGAGTGGTCCAGCTACAGCCTCTTCCAGACTGGTACCTCTCCAGAACATGTTTGTGACCACCTGGTATCCTCTCCATGCAAAACAAGGCGGAACAATGCACAAAAGAAAAGTGGCAGATCAACTGGATCAATCCAAAAGCTAGAGTATAAAAAGGTGGGACTTCAAATTTTCTTCTAAAGGGCTATAGCATCTCCAACTGTAGCACTGCAGTACTAGAGCTGGAATAGAAAACCCTCTAAAGCCTGTTGACTTGTTGTGGGCTCTGGGAATCACTAATAAGCCCGCAATCTTAGAATGTAGATTTCAGGACGGAACATTCGGCACAAGACAAGTCGTGAGATGTCCTCTAACGTTGCCATACCATACCTTCACAGTTTCTATGGTAGTTAGCATCATTTGTATGGTAGTTAGCATCAGTTGTATGGTAGTTACCACCTTCACAGAAAAACTCTTTCAATTTATTCGAAGATAAGAATAATGAAATGATGGATACAAGAGCTAAAAGAGGAACTTTGTCTATCATTCACAATTATTATGAGAGACTAGAAGACACGTTTTGTTTTGCTTTTGAGGATTCTAAAGATGAATTGCAAAATGCTGCTAATGGAAGTCACCATTGTAGCCTTCAAAGTTCTCTGAAACTACTTCAAAAGCCTCAGTCAGCCTGTAATATACACACTGCAAGTATGTATATAATGTAGGAACAGACACCTTCATAACAATATGTAATAAGTACAATATACACACTGCATGTATATAAGTAATGTAGTAACAGACACCTTCATAACAATATGTAATAAGTACAATATACACACTGCATGTATATAAGTAATGTAGTAACAGACACCTTCATAACAATATGTATTATGTACAATATACACACTGTAAGTAGATATATATATATATATATATATATATATATATATATATATATATATATATATATATATATATATATATATATATATATATATATATATATATATATATATATATAATGTAGTAACAGACACCTTCATGACAATATGTAACATGTGCAATATACACACGGCAAGTATATATATATATATATATATATATATATATATATATATATATATATATATATATATATATATATATATATATATATATATATATATATATATATACATCATGTAGTAACAGTAGTAACAGACACCTTCATAACAATATGTAATGAGTACAATATACACACTGCAAGTATATATATAATGTAATAACAGACACCTTCATAACAATATGTAATATATACAATATACACACTGCAAATATATATATAATGTAATAACAGACACCTTCATAACAATATGTAATATTTTAATATGTACAATATACACACTGCAAGTGTATATATATATATATATATATATATATATATATATATATATATATATATATATATATATATATATATATAATGTAGTAACATACACCTTCATAACAATATGTAATATGTACAATATACACGCTGCAAGTATATATATAATGTAGTAACAAACACCTTCATAACAATATGTAATATGTACAAAATACACACTGAAAGTATATGTATATATATATATATATATATATATATATATATATATATATATATATATATATATATATATATATATACAATGTAGTAACAGACACCTTCATAACAATATGTAATAAGTACAATAGACACACTGCAAGTATATATATATATATATATATATATATATATATATATATATATATATATATATATATATATATATATACATATGTGTATATATATATATATATATATATATATATATATATATATATATATATACATATGTGTATATATATATATATATATATATATATATATATATATATATATATATATATATATATATATATATATATATATATATATATGTGTGTATATATATATATATATATATATATATATATATATATATATACATATATATATATATATATATATATATATATATATATATATAATGTAGTCTGTGATGAGGTGGCGCCTTCCGCCTGAATACAGCTGAGATAGGGTCCAGGACCCCTCGCGACCCCAAAAGGGACAAGCGGTAGAAAATGGATGGATGGATATAATGTACTAACAGACACCTTCATAACAATATGTACAACAATATATACATACATATTCATATATATATATATATATATATATATATATATATATATATATATATATATATATATATATATATATATATATATATATATATATATATATAATGTAGTAACAGACACATTCATAACAATATGTGATATGTACAATATACACACTGTAAGTATATATATATATATATATATATATATATATATATATATATATATATATATATATATATATATATATATATATATATATATATATATATATATATATATATATATATATATATATATATATAGTTTAGCTAAAGAAGTTTGGGAAGGTCCACACTTCTCATCCAGCTCAGTGCAGAGAAAAAAGAAAAGAGATATTTAATCAAGAAGATGAAATCCCCTTCAGAAGACAGATGGTCACACACAATCTGCATCTTCCACAGAACAGACTTCTGTGGAAGATTAGAGTGAAAAGTCCTCCTGAAGGAGGCTTAAACATCTCCTGCTGGAGAAGAGCCGTGCCAAGACCACCTGGGACACTTTTGTCTTTTCAGCAGGAGTGAAATCACCTGAAGTCATCCTTATGTTTCACTCCTGTCACATGACCATGCTGGCTAACATATGATGTCATGGCAGGAAGCACTTAACTCCAACCTCTTCCTGCTGTGTTACATGGCCTTTCCTTTTAACAACACTCAGTAAAGGTTTGGGAACTGAGGAAACACATTTTTGAAGTGGAATTCTTTCCCATTCTTGCTTGATGTACAGCTTAAGTTGTTCAACAGTCTCCCTTCTCATATTTTAGGCACCACACATTTTCAATGGGAGACAGGTCTGGACTACAGGCAGGCCAGTCTAGTACCGGCACTCTTTTACTATGAAGCCACGCTGTTGTAACACGTGGCTTGGCGTTGTCTTGCTGAAATAAGCAGGGGCGTCCATGATAACGTTGCTTGGATGGCAACATATGTTGCTCCTAAACCTGTATGTACCTTTCAGCATTAATGGTGCCTTCACAGATGAGCTCGGGCCCAGCGAAGCCGGCGGCGTTTCTGGGTGTTGTTGATAAATGGCTGTGGCTTTGCATAGTAGAGTTTTAACTTGCACTTACAGATGTAGCGACCAACTGTAGTTACTGACAGTGGTTTTATGAAGTGTTCCTGAGCCAATGTGGTGATATCCTTTACACACTGATGTCACTTTTTGATGCAGTACCGCCTGAGAGATCCAAGGTCCGTAATATCATGGCTTACGTGCAGTGATTTCTTAGACCTTAGAGGGTGAATGTGACGTTTCCCTCTCGTGGGTCCTCCTGACCGTAACAGACCCCCTCGTGAGCCCGGTAATCTGGTGTAACAATGCCTTTATTTGTGAGCGCACACACGCTAGGACCGCACTCCACGCTACAACTTTTCAGTCTTTGTGGCTTTTTCCTTCCGGCAATGTCCATCAACTGTGTCCGCTCACCAGCAACTCCAACTCCAACAGCGTGTCTCGGTCCGGCTGCTGCTAATAAGGGCGACAGGTGATTAGATAACCAGCCCCAGCTGGGCAATCCACTCACCTGCCGCTGGCTTCGAGGCCGGTCTCGAGACTGTCAATACACGTCTGTTTGCTGCTGTCCTATCTGGATGTCCTGCATCTTGAGACTGTCAATACACGTCTGTTTGCTGCTGTCCTATCTGGGTGTCCATCCTGCATTGTGTGACTGTCAATACACGTCTGTTTGCTGCTGTCCTATCTGGATGTCCTGCATCTTGAGACTGTCGGTATACGTCTGTTTGCTGCTGTCCTATTTGGGTGTCCGTCCTGCATTGTGAGACTGTCAATACACATCTGTTTGCTGCTGTCCTATCTGGATGTCCTGCATCTTGAGACTGTCAATACATGTCTGTTTGCTGCTGTCCTATCTGGATGTCCTGCATCTTGAGACTGTCAATACATGTCTGTTTGCTGCTGTCCTGTCTGGATATCCGTCCTGCATCTTGAGACTGTCAGTACACGTTTGTTTGCTGCTGTCCTATCTGGATGTTCGTCCTGCATCTTGAAACTGTCAGTACACATCTGTTTGCTGCTGTCCTATCTGGGTGTCCGTCCTGCATCTTGAGAATTTAAGTACAAATCTCTTTGCTGCTGTCCTATCTGGATGTCCTGCATCTTGAAACTGTCAGTACCCATCTGTTTGCTGCTGTCCTATCTGGATGTCCCGTATCTTGAGACTGTCAGTACACGTCTCTTTGCTGCTGTCCTATCTGGATGTCCGTCCTGCATCTTGAAACTGTCAGTACACGTCTGTTTGCTGCTGTCCTATCTAAATATCCGTCCTGCATCTTGAGACTGTCAGTACACGTCTGTTTGCTGCTGTCCTATCTGGGTGTCCTGCATCTTGAGACTGTCAATACACGTCTGTTTGCTGCTGTCCTATCTGGGTGTCCTGCATCTTGAGACTGTCAGTACATGTCTGTTTGCTGCTGTCCTATCTGGATGTCCTGCATCGTGAGACTGTCAATACACGTCTGTTTGCTGCTGTCCTATCGTGATGTCCTGCATCTTGAGACTGTCAATACACGTCTGTTTGCTGCTGTCCTATCGTGATGTCCTGCATCGTGAGACTGTCAATACATGTCTGTTTGCTGCTGTCCTATCTGGATGTCCTGTATCCTGAGACTGTCAATACACGTCTGTTTGCTGCTGTCCTATCTGGGTGTCCTGCATCTTGAGACTGTCATTACACGTCTGTTTGCTGCTGTCCTATCTGGGTGTCCTGTATCTTGAGACTGTCAACACACGTCTGTTTGCTGCTGTCCTATCTGGATGTCCTGCATCTTGAGACTGTCAATACACGTCTGTTTGCTGCTGTCCTATCTGGATGTCTTGCATCTTGAGACTGTCAATACACGTCTGTTTGCTGCTGTCCTATCTGGGTGTCCGTCCTGCATCGTGAGACTGTCAATACACGTCTGTTTGCTGCTGTCCTATCTGGATGTCCTGCATGTTGAGACTGTCAATACACGTCTGTTTGCTGCTGTCCTATCTGGATGTCCTGCATCTTGAGACTGTCAATACATGTCTGTTTGCTGCTGTCCTATCTGGGTGTCCGTCCTGCATCGTGAGACTGTCAATACACGTCTGTTTGCTGCTGTCCTATCTGGATGTCCTGCATCTTGAGACTGTCAATACATGTCTGTTTGCTGCTGTCCTATCTGGATGTCCTGCATCTTGAGACTGTCAATACATGTCTGTTTGCTGCTGTCCTATCTGGATGTCCTGTATCCTGAGACTGTCAATACACGTCTGTTTGCTGCTGTCCTATCTGGGTGTCCTGCATCTTGAGACTGTCATTACACGTCTGTTTGCTGCTGTCCTATCTGGGTGTCCTGTATCTTGAGACTGTCAACACACGTCTGTTTGCTGCTGTCCTATCTGGATGTCCTGCATCTTGAGACTGTCAATACACGTCTGTTTGCTGCTGTCCTATCTGGATGTCTTGCATCTTGAGACTGTCAATACACGTCTGTTTGCTGCTGTCCTATCTGGGTGTCCTGCATCTTGAGACTGTCATTACACGTCTGTTTGCTGCTGTCCTATTTGGGTGTCCGTCCTGCATCGTGAGACTGTCAATACACGTCTGTTTGCTGCTGTCCTATCTGGGTGTCCTGCATTTTGAGACTGTCATTACACATCTGTTTGCTGCTGTCCTATCTGGATGTCTTGCATCTTGAGACTGTCAACACACGTCTGTTTGCTGCTGTCCTATCTGGATGTCCTGCATCTTGAGACTGTCAATACACGTCTGTTTGCTGCTGTCCTATCTGGATGTCTTGCATCTTGAGACTGTCAATACACGTCTGTTTGCTGCTGTCCTATCTGGGTGTCCTGCATCTTGAGACTGTCATTACACGTCTGTTTGCTGCTGTCCTATTTGGGTGTCCGTCCTGCATCGTGAGACTGTCAATACACGTCTGTTTGCTGCTGTCCTATCTGGGTGTCCTGCATCTTGAGACTGTCATTACACGTCTGTTTGCTGCTGTCCTATCTGGATGTCCAGTATCTTGAGACTGTCAACACACGTCTGTTTGCTGCTGTCCTATCTGGATGTCCTGCATCTTGAGACTGTCAATACACGTCTGTTTGCTGCTGTCCTATCTGGGTGTCCATCCTGCATTGTGAGACTGTCAATACACGTCTGTTTGCTGCTGTCCTATCTGGATGTCCTGCATCTTGAGACTGTTAATAAGCTTCTGTTTGCTGCTGTCCTATCTGGATGTCCTGCATCTTGAGACTGTCAATACACGTCTGTTTGCTGCTGTCCTATCTGGGTGTCCTGCATCTTGAGACTGTCATTACACGTCTGTTTGCTGCTGTCCTATCTGGATGTCCGTCCTGCATCTTGAGACTGTCAGTACACGTCTGTTTGCTGCTGTCCTATCTGGATGTCCTGTATCTTGAGACTGTCAATACACGTCTGTTTGCTGCTGTCCTATCTGGATGTCCTGCATCTTGAGACTGTCAATACACGTCTGTTTGCTGCTGTCCTATCTGGGTGTCCTGCATCTTGAGACTGTCATTACACGTCTGTTTGCTGCTGTCCTATCTGGGTGTCTTGCATCTTGAGACTGTCAATACACATCTGTTTGCTGCTGTCCTATCTGGATGTCCTGCATCTTGAGACTGTCAATACACGTCTGTTTGCTGTTGTCCTATCTGGATGTCCTGCATCTTGAGACTGTCAATACACGTCTGTTTGCTGCTGTCCTATCTGGTTGTCCTGCATCTTGAGACTGTCATTACACGTCTGTTTGCTGCTGTCCTATCTGGGTGTCCTGTATCTTGAGACTGTCAACACACGTCTGTTTGCTGCTGTCCTATCTGGATGTCCTGCATCTTGAGACTGTCAATACACGTCTGTTTGCTGCTGTCCTATCTGGATGTCTTGCATCTTGAGACTGTCAATACACGTCTGTTTGCTGCTGTCCTATCTGGGTGTCCTGCATCTTGAGACTGTCATTACACGTCTGTTTGCTGCTGTCCTATCTGGGTGTCCGTCCTGCATCTTGAGACTGTCAATACACGTCTGTTTGCTGCTGTCCTATCTGGGTGTCCTGCATCTTGAGACTGTCAATACACGTCTGTTTGCTGCTGTCCTATCTGGATGTCCTGCATCTTGAGACTGTCAATACACGTCTGTTTGCTGCTGTCCTATCTGGGTGTCCTGCATCGTGAGACTGTCAATACACATCTGTTTGCTGCTGTCCTATCTGGATGTCCTGCATCTTGAGACTGTCAATACACGTCTGTTTGCTGCTGTCCTATCTGGGTGTCCTGCATCTTGAGACTGTCAATACACGTCTGTTTGCTGCTGTCCTATCTGGGTGTCTGTCCTGCATCGTGAGACTGTCAATACACGTCTGTTTGCTGCTGTCCTATCTGGATGTCCTGCATCTTGAGACTGTCAATACACGTCTGTTTGCTGCTGTCCTATCTAGATATCCGTCCTGCATCTTGAGAATTTAAGTACACGTCGGTTTGCTGCTGTCCTATCTGGATGTTCGTCCTGCATCTTGAAACTGTCAGTACACGTCTGTTTGCTGCTGTCCTATCTGGGTGTCCGTCCTGCATCTTGAGAATTTAAGTACACATCTCTTTGCTGCTGTCCTATCTGGATGTCCTGCATCTTGAAACTGTCAGTACCCATCTGTTTGCTGCTGTCCTATCTGGATGTCCGTCCTGCATCTTGAAACTGTCAGTACACGTCTGTTTGCTGCTGTCCTATCTGAATATCCGTCCTGCATCTTGAGACTGTCAGTACACGTCTGTTTGCTGCTGTCCTATCTGGGTGTCCGTCCTGCATCTTGAGAATTTAAGTACACATCTGTTTGCTGCTGTCCTATCTGGATGTCCGTCCTGCATCTTGAGACTTTCAGTACACATCTCTTTGCTGCTGTCCTATGTGGATGTCCTGCATCTTGAAACTGTCAGTACACGTCTGTTTGCTGCTGTCCTATCTGGATGTCCTGCATCTTGAGACTGTCAGTATACGTCTCTTTGCTGCTGTCCTATCTGGGTGTCTGTCCTGCATCTTGAGACTGTCAGTACACATCTCTTTGCTGCTGTCATATCTGGATGTCCTGCATCTTGAGACTGTAAGTACACGTCTATTTGCTGCTGTCCTGTCTGGATGTTCGTCCTGCATCTTGAGACTGTCGGTACACGTCTGTTTGCTGCTGTCCTATCTGGATGTCCTGCATCTTGAGACTGTCAGTACACGTCTGTTTGCTGCTGTCCTATCTGGGTGTCCCTCCTGCCAGACTTACTAGCGTGTCACCTGGTGTGTTGATATTCAAGTCCCTCCCCTCAGAGTCATGTGACTTGTCTGAGTGTCCTCCCCTGACTCCTGACTCCTGACAAGTCAGCATGAAGGTTCCAGACTATAAATCTACAAAATGCTGATTCTTTTATTGATCCACTCGCCTTTGCTTTGACACTCTTCTCTGTTTATGAACATGAGTCAGCCAGGAAGTGATGAGACGTTCATATTGCTGCATAACTTTGTTTTAAACCACCTTTTATCACATCAAGCATGCAAGGGATTTATTTTTATGATTTCTTTTCTTAGAGGAAGATTCTCCTGAGCAATGGAGTCAGCAAATATTTTCTCAAAAATGGACGTGCCTAACCCGGTGCGCCTAATGTACGGATTAATTCTGACCGCGAAGCAATTTTATTTGGTACATGGTGTAATGATAAGTGTGACCAGGAGATGGCAGTCACACATAGGAGATACGTGTAGACTACAATACGATGGCAGTTACACATAAGAGATACGTGTAGACAGCAATATGATGGCAGTCACACATAGGAGACACGTGTGGACTGCAATATGATGGCAGTCAAACATAAGAGATACATGAAGACTGCAATATGATGGCAGTCAAACATAAAGATACAAGTAGGCTGCAATATGATGGCAGTCACACATAAGAGATATGTGAAGACAGCAATATGATGGCAGTCACATATAGGAGATACATGTAGACTGCAATATGATGGCAGTCACACATAAGAGATATGTGTAGACAGCAATCTGATGGCAGTCACACATAAGAGATACGTGTAGACTGCAATATGATAGCAGTCACACATAAGAGATACGTGCAGACAGCAATATGATGGCAGTCACACATAGGAGATACATGTGGACTGCAATATGATGGCAGTCACACATAAAAGATACATGTAGACTGCAATATGATGGCAGTCACACATAAGAGATACGTGTGGACTGCAATATGATGGCAGTCACACATAGGAGATACGTGTAGACTGCAATATGATAGCAGTCACACATAAGAGATACGTGTAGACTGCAATATGATGGCAGTCACACATAGGAGATACGTGTAGACTGCAATATGATGGCAGTCAAACATAAGAGATACATGTAGACTGCGATATGATGGCAGTCACACATGGGAGATACGTGTAGACTGTAATATGATGGCAGTCACACATAAGAGATACGTGTAGACTTCAATATGATGGCAGTCACACATAAGAGATACGTGTAGACTGCAATATGATGGCTGTCACACATATGAGATATGTGTAGACTGCAATATGATAGCAGTCACAAATAAGAGATACGTGTAGACTGCAATATGATAGCAGTCAAACATAAGATATATATGTAGACTGCAATATGATGGCAGTCACACATAGGAGATATGTGTAGACTGCAATATGATAGCAGTCACACATAAGAGATACGTGTAGACTGCAATATGATGGCAGTCAAACATAAGAGATACATGTACACTGCAATATGATGGCAGTCACACATAAGAGATACGTGTAGACTACAATATGACTCAAGTAAACAACACCAAAACTTTAAATGTTCCATTGAGAAAATAGAACATTACACACAGCACTCAAAAATCTGTCAGTATGTTTTAGTACGACTTTGGTAAGCTATGAAGCCACACCACTTGATGGATTGTCGGAGTATTACGTCTACAGTATTCACTCTGCACTGTCAATAAATTCATTATTCTGCCCTGGTGACTGGTTTCCAGCGTGTGCAGATAGTTAATAGCAGGAAGAAACACAAGTCTTGTTGATGTTCCGTCTTTTGAAGTATTTTCCTTCCTCAGTTTTAGTTCTTTACACAGATTCCTTCATTTAGGTTTGTAAGACATAACCGAAGAATAACGTCCATTGTGTATTTTACATAAATAAAACAGGTTTAGTGTTAATACGGTCACACAATGAACTATACTTGTTTACACATCTAGAAATGACACAACATTCCCACACCAAACAGTGTGACTAATCAAAACAAAAGATATGGTGTAGCGTTGTCGCCCTCTACTGGTCACATTCAGCACTGCATGTATTAAACGAGGTTAGATCGTTACTCTCAGACTAAAACAACATGAATACAAAATACATCACAAAGTCAGCAATGTCAACACAAAACAAACTAAATATATTTATACACAAATTATATCTACTTACAAATGTTTCACCAAGTTTGGTGACCAAGTTTACCCGTGTGGATTTAGAATAGGATAGGATAAGTCTTTATTGTCATTGCAAGGAGTACAACAAAACTATGTTTTCAGCACAAACCCGTTCAAGATTAGACAAACAAACAGTGTACAGCGTTACAGAACAGGAACGCTGATGGGTCGCCTAAGGTGCCCCGTAAAAGGGGGGGAAAAGGTAAAACGCTGGGGGAAAAGATGAGTAAAAAAATAAAATCTAGACTGGGCTCCTAAGGGGGTCTAGTCTGCAGTGGGAAAAAACCTGCATGCCATGCACACATAAACATGTTACATTTAATCACGACAACTCGCAACAGAGGGTGGGGTGTTGGAACCCTGGAGGTCGACTGCTACTATGAAGCGCTGCCAGCCGTCCATCACCCCGAAGGGGAATCAAGCGGTGGTGAAGGCGTGGGGTGGGGGTAGGAGTGTGTGTGTGTGTGTGTGTATATGCCCATTGTTTTGGGTGTGTTGATGTAGTGTCCATATGCCTGGGGTCGTTCTGCATGCAAGCAAAAGTTTGACTCCAGGAGTCGTTGAGGAGGGAAGGAGGTCAAAGGCGTCCATCATTGAGGTGTCCTCTGGGATGTTTTCAGAACAGCCTGCTTCTGTTGTTGCAGCGTCAAGGCCATTCGAGGGAGTTAAATCGTAGATTAGGATTTTTGTTTCTCGAGCAGACATTACAATGGTTCCATCCATCCATCCATCTTCTTCCGCTTATCCGAGGTCGGGTCGCGGTGGCAGCAGCCTAAGCAGGGAAGCCCAGACTTCCCTCTCCCCAGCCACTTCGTCCAGCTCTTCCCGGGGGATCCCGAGGCGTTCCCAGGCCAGCCGGGAGACATAGTCTTCCCAACGTGTCCTGGGTCTTCCCCGTGGCCTCCTACCGGTCGGACGTGCCCTAAACACCTCCCGAGGGAGGCGATCGGGTGGCATCCTGACCAGATGCCCGAACCACCTCATCTGGCTCCTCTCGATGTGGAGGAGCAGCGGCTTTACTTTGAGCTCTCCCCGGATGACAGAGCTTCTCACCCTATCTCTAAGGGAGAGCCCTGCCACCCGGCGGAGGAAACTCATTTCGGCCGCTTGTACCCCTTACCTTGTCCTTTCGGTCATAACCTAAAGCTCATGACCATAGGTGAGGATGGGAACGTAGATCGACCGGTAAATTGAGAGCTTTGCCTTCCGGCACAGCTCCTTCTTCACCACAACAGATCGATACAGCGTCCTCAATACTGAAGATGCCGCACCGATCCGCCTGTCGATCTCACGATCCACTCTTCCCTCACTCGTGAACAAGACTCCGAAGTACTTGAACTCCTCCACTTGGAGAAGGGTCTCCTCCCCAACCCGGAGATGGCACTCCACCCTTTTCCGGGCGAGAACCATGGACTCGGACTTGGAGGTGCTGATTCTCATCCCAGTCGCTTCACACTCGGCTGCGAACCGATCCAGCGAGAGCTGAAGATCGTGGCCAGATGAAGCCATCAGGACCACATCATCTGCAAAAAGCAGAGACCTAATCCTGCAGCCACCAAACCAAATCCCCTCAACGCCTTGACTGCGCCTAGAAATTCTGTCCATAAAAGTTATGAACAGAATCGGTGACAAAGGGCAGCCTTGGCGAAGTCCAACCCTCACTGGAAACGTATCCGACTTACTGGCGGCAATGCGGACCAAGCTTTGACACTGATCGTACAGGGAGCGGACCGCCAAAATCAGACAGTCCGATACCCCATACTCTCTGAGCACTCCCCACAGGACTTCCCGAGGGACACGGTCGAATGCCTTCCCCAAGTCCACAAAGCACATGTAGACTGGTTGGGCAAACTCCCATGCACCCTCAAGGACCCTGCCGAGAGTATAGAGCTGGTCCACAGCTCCACGACCATACAATGGTTTGTCTGTTCTATTCGTCCATGCTGGCCCTCAAATCCAATTTTTCTCTTTCAACCAGATTTTCCATGATGTGATCCATCTTGCGATTGAGTTCAGAAATTTTTTGCAACATGACACAGTACAGTGTTCTCTAGTTGACTAGTCCTGCTTTAGACTTTGCAACATGACACAGTACAGTGTTCCCTAGTTGACTAGTCCTGCTTTAGACTTTGCAACATGACACAGTAGTGTTCCCTAGTTGACGAGTCCTGCTTTAGACTTTGCAACATGACACAGTACAATGTTCCCTAGTTGACTAGTCCTGCTTTAGACTTTGCAACATGACACAGTACGTGTTCCCTAGTTGACTAGTCCTACTTTAGACTTTGCAACATGACACAGTACAGTGTTCTCTAGTTGACTAGTCCTACTTTAGACTTTGCAACATGACATGGTGACTGGGTACAAAGTTTATGCTGACATCTGGCGTGACGTGACACTATTCAGTCGTAAACTAAGTTTGACGTGCTGCTCGTCAGGTCTGATTGTTTGGAGCGAAACTAAGTTTGACGTGCTGCTCGTCAGGTCTGATTGTTAGGAGCGTAACTAAGCTGCTCCATAATGAGTGTTTGTGTAGCGAGTACACAATGAGTGGAACGGATGTCGCTCATGGTTTGTGTTGTTTAATTAACGCGACAACTTGACCACGACAGCCGTGGACGAAGGCTTCCGGTTGACTTTCTTGTAGAAAAGTTCTACTACATGAGCAGGCTGGGAATCAGGGACAGTTATCAGCCATGCATAGCATAGCACGTGTACCTGGCGGGTGTTGTTGACGTTGTCCAGAGGCTTCACTGGCGACACCCATCACACCTGTGTGAAGTAGGCTTGTCCACATCTGCTACCGTGGCTTTCCATACTTTTTGATACTTTTCAAAATAAAGGGAAAATGGCTCTTTTTTAACATAAAAAATGTATGATACATGAAACGTTTCTTATTGCTTTTTTGTGTTTTCTCGTAGTCGAGCTTCATCTCATGTCTAAATGACATCACAATAACAAAAGTGCATGTCTAAATGATATCACAATAACAACATTTTTGTGTAAATGACATCACAATAACAAAAGTTTATGTCTAAATGACATCACAATAAGAAAAGCGCATGTATAAATGACATCACAATAACAAAAGTACATGTCTAAATGACATCACAATAACAAAAGTGCATGTGTAAATGACATCACAATAAGAAGAGTGCATGTGTAAATGACATCACAGTAACAAAAGTGCATGTCTTAATGACATCACAATAACAAAAGTGCATGTGGAAATGACATCACAATAAGAAGAGTGCATGTGTAAATGACATCACAGTAACAAAAGTGCATGTGTAAATGACATCACAATAACAAAAGTGCATGTGTAAATGACAGCACAATAAGAAAAGTGCATGTGTAAATGACATCACAGTAACAAAAGTGCATGTGTAAATGACATCACAGCAACAAAAGTGCATGTGTAAATGACATCACAATAACAAAAGTGCATGTGTAAATGACATCACAATAAGAAAAGTGCATGTGTAAATGACATCACAGTAACAAAAGTGCATGTGTAAATGACATCACAGTAACAAAAGTGCATGTGTAAATGACATCACAGTAACAAAAGTGCATGTGTAAATGACATCACAGTAACAAAAGTGCATGTGTAAATGACATCACAATAAGAAAAGTGCATGTGTAAATGACATCACAGTAACAAAAGTACATGTCTAAATGACATCACAATAATAAAACTGCATGTCTAAATGACATCACAATAACAAAAGTGCATGTGTAAATGACGTCACGATAATAAAAGTGCATGAGTAATTGACATCACAATAATAAAAGTGCATGTCTAAATGATGTCACGATAATAAAAGTGCATGTGTAAATGACATCACAGTAACAAAAGTGCATGTGTAAATGACATCACAATAACAAAAGTGCATGTGTAAATGACATCAAAATAATAAAAGTGCATGTGTAAATGACATCACAATAACAAAAGTACATGTCTAAATGACATCACAATAAGAAAAGTGCATGTCTAAATGACATCACAATAACAAAAGTGCATGTGTAAATGACGTCACGATAATAAAAGTGCATGAGTAAATGACATCACAATAACAAAAGTGCATGTCTAAATGACATCACAATAACAAAAGTGCATGTGTAAATGACATCACAGTAACAAAAGTGCATGTGCAAATGACATCACAATAACAAAAGTGCATGTGTAAATGACGTCACGATAATAAAGTGCATGTGTAAATGACATCACAGTAACAAAAGTGCATGTGTAAATGACATCACAATAATAAAAGTGCATGTCTAAATGACATCACAATAAGAAAAGTGCATGTGTAAATGACATCACAGTAACAAAAGTACATGTCTAAATGACATCACAATAATAAAACTGCATGTCTAAATGACATCACAATAACAAAAGTGCATGTGTAAATGACGTCACGATAATAAAAGTGCATGAGTAATTGACATCACAATAATAAAAGTGCATGTCTAAATGATGTCACGATAATAAAAGTGCATGTGTAAATGACATCACAGTAACAAAAGTGCATGTGTAAATGACATCACAATAACAAAAGTGCATGTGTAAATGACATCAAAATAATAAAAGTGCATGTGTAAATGACATCACAATAACAAAAGTACATGTCTAAATGACATCACAATAAGAAAAGTGCATGTCTAAATGACATCACAATAACAAAAGTGCATGTGTAAATGACGTCACGATAATAAAAGTGCATGAGTAAATGACATCACAATAACAAAAGTGCATGTCTAAATGACATCACAATAACAAAAGTGCATGTGTAAATGACATCACAGTAACAAAAGTGCATGTGCAAATGACATCACAATAACAAAAGTGCATGTGTAAATGACGTCACGATAATAAAGTGCATGTGTAAATGACATCACAGTAACAAAAGTGCATGTGTAAATGACATCACAATAATAAAAGTGCATGTCTAAATGACATCACAATAACAAAAGTGCATGTGTAAATGACATCACAATAGTAAAAGTGCATGTGAAAATGACATCACAATAATAAAAGTGCATGTGTAAATGACATCACAATAAGAAAAGTTTATGTCTAAATGACATCACAATAAGAAAAGTGCATGTGTAAATGACATCACAATAAGAAAAGTTTATGTCTAAATGACATCACAATAAGAAAAGTGCATGTGTAAATGACATCACAATAACAAAAGTGCATGTGTAAATGACATCACAATAATAAAAGTGCATGTGTAAATGACATCACAATAACAAAAGTGCATGTGTAAATTACATCACAATAATAAAAGTGCATGTGTAAATGACATCACAATAAGAAAAGTTTATGTCTAAAGGACATCACAATAAGAAAAGTGCATGTGTAAATGACATCACAATAACAAAAGTGCATGAGTAAATGACATCACAACAACAAAAGTGCATGTGTAAATGACATCACAATAATAAAAGTGCATGTCTAAATGACATCACAATAACAAAAGTGCATGTGTAAATGACATCACAATAGTAAAAGTGCATGTGAAAATGACATCACAAAAATAAAAGTGCATGTGTAAATGACATCACAATAAGAAAAGTTTATGTCTAAATGACATCACAATAAGAAAAGTGCATGTGTAAATGACATCACAATAAGAAAAGTTTGTCTAAATGACATCACAATAACAAAAGTGCATGTGTAAATGACATCACAATAATAAAAGTGCATGTGTAAATGACATCACAATAACAAAAGTGCATGTGTAAATTACATCACAATAATAAAAGTGCATGTGTAAATGACATCACAATAAGAAAAGTGCATGTGTAAAGGACATCACAATAAGAAAAGTTTATGTCTAAAGGACATCACAATAAGAAAAGTGCATGTGTAAATGACATCACAATAACAAAAGTGCATGTGTAAATTACATCACAATAATAAAAGTGCATGTGTAAATGACATCACAATAACAAAAGTGCATGTGTAAATGACATCACAATAACAAAAGTGCATGTGTAAATGACATCACAATAAGAAAAGTGCATGTGTAAATGACATCACAATAAGAAAAGTGCATGTGTAAATGACATCACAATAACAAAAGTGCATGTGTAAATGACATCACAATAACAAAAGTGCATGTGTAAATGACATCACAATGCAAGAAGCCTTTGACGCTCTGGTTTTGGATCCAACTTTGTAAGGTTCATAAAGAGCCAAGAGATCCCAGGTCCACTTTAGGCAACAAAGACCTTAGGTGTTATTTTGGAACCCTCGCCATCATCTGCAACATGCATCTTGATTTATCCACACGCCCCTCCTCTAAAAACTGTCAACTGTTGGCCAGGCAGGATAAAGTCCACCTCAGCATTTTGGCCAGAAGTACAAGTTAAAGTGGTGTTTTTCAAGGTGGTGTTAGACCATTAATCCCAGCTAATTGAATCAATGCACCTTGTCTGGGGGGGGGGGGGGGTGTTGTTGTTAACCCTTGGAGGGGACAACCTTTTTATTTCACTTCAAGTCTTGCTGACGTGGGGTATGAGCTGAAGGGTCTGTTTGTTGCCAGATGTGTCAAACATCTTCATTTTTGTTGCCAGATGTGTCAAACATCTTCATGTTTGTTGCCAGATGTGTTAAACATCTTCATGTTTGTTGTCAGATGTGTCAAACATCTTCATTTTTGTTGCCAGATGTGTTAAATATCTTCATGTTTGTTGCCAGATGTGTCAAACATGTTCATGTTTGTTGCCGGATGTGTCAAACATTTTCATAATTGTTGCCAGATGTGTGAAACATCTTGATGTTTGTTGCCAGATGTGTCAAACATCTTGATGTTTTTTGCCGGATGTGTCAAACATCTTGATGTTTTTTGCCGGATGTGTCAAACATCTTCATATTTGTTGCCAGATGTGTCAAACATCTTCATGTTTGTTGCCAGATGTGTCAAACATCTTCATGTTTATTGCCAGATGTGTCAAACATCTTCATGTTTGTTGCCAGATGTGTTAAACATCTTCATGTTTGTTGTCAGATGTGTCAAACATCTTCATGTTTGTTGCCAGATGTGTTAAACATCTTCATGTTTGTTGTCAGATGTGTGAAACATCTTCATGTTTGTTGTCAGATGTGTCAAACATCTTCATATTTGTTGCCAGATGTGTTAAATATCTTCATGTTTGTTGCCATATGTGTCAAACATCTTCATGTTTGTTGCCAGATGTGTCAAACATCTTCATATTTGTTGCCAGATGTGTCAAACATCTTCATGTTTGTTGCCAGATGTGTCAAACATCTTCATGTTTGTTGCCAGATGTGTTAAACATCTTCATGTTTGTTGCCAGATGTGTCAAACATCTTCATATTTGTTGCCGGATGTGTTAAATATCTTCATATTTGTTGCCAGATGTGTCAAACATCTTCACGTTTGGTGCCGGATGTGTCAAACATCTTCATAATTGTTGCCAGATGTGTGAAACATCTTGATGTTGTTGCCAGATGTGTGAAACATCTTGATGTTTGTTGCCAGATGTGTCAAACATCTTCATGTTTGTTGTCAGATATGTCAAACATCTTCATATTTGTTGCCAGATGTGTTAAATATCTTCATGTTTGTTGCCAGATGTGTCAAACATC
The DNA here is from genome assembly GCF_033978685.3 of Nerophis lumbriciformis. Lineage (NCBI taxonomy): Eukaryota > Metazoa > Chordata > Actinopteri > Syngnathiformes > Syngnathidae > Nerophis > Nerophis lumbriciformis. The sequence continues at coordinate 48,786,346 of NC_084555.2, read as the reverse complement.
TTCATGTTTGTTGCCGGATGTGTCAAACATCTTCATAATTGTTGCCAGATGTGTGAAACATCTTGATGTTTGTTGCCAGATGTGTCAAACATCTTGATGTTTTTTGCCGGATGTGTCAAACATCTTCATGTTTGTTGCCAGATGTGTCAAACATCTTCATGTTTGTTGCCAGATGTGTCAAACATCTTCATGTTTGTTGCCAAATGTGTCAAACATCTTCATGTTTGTTGCAAGATATGTCAAACATCTTCATGTTTGTTGCCAGATGTGTCAAACATCTTCATGTTTGTTGCCAGATGTGTTAAACATCTTCATGTTTGTTGTCAGATGTGTCAAACATCCTCATAATTGTTGCCAGATGTGTGAAACAGCTTGATGTTTGTTGCCAGATGTGTCAAACATCTTGATGTTTTTTGCCAGATGTGTCAAACATCTTGATATTTTTTGCCGGATGTGTCAAATATCTTCATGTTTGTTGCCAGATGTGTCAATTATCTTCATGTTTGTTGCCAGATGTGTTAAACATCTTCATGTTTGTTGTCAGATGTGTCAAACATCTTCATATTTGTTGCCAGATGTGTTAAATATCTTCACGTTTGTTGCCAGATGTGTCAAACATCTTCATGTTTGGTGCCGGATGTGTCAAACATCTTCATGTTTGTTGCCAGATGTGTGAAACATCTTCATAATTGTTGCCAGATGTGTGAAACATCTTGATGTTTGTTGTCAGATGTGTCAAACATCTTCATGTTTATTGCCAGATGTGTTAAACATCTTCATGTTTGTTGTCAGATGTGTCAAACATCTTCATGTTTGTTGCCAGATGTGTCAAACATCTTCATGTTTGTTGCCAGATGTGTTAAACATCTTCATGTTTGTTGCCAGATGTGTCAAACATCTTCATGTTTGTTGCCAGATGTGTCAAACATCTTCATGTTTGTTGCCAGATGTGTCAAACGTCTTCATATTTGTTGCCAGATGTGTCAAACATCTTCATATTTGTTGCCAGATGTGTCAAACATCTTCATGTTTATTGCCAGATGTGTCAAACATCTTCATGTTTGTTGCCAGATGTGTTAAACATCTTCATGTTTGTTGTCAGATGTGTCAAACAGCTTCATGTTTGTTGCCAGATGTGTCAAACATCTTCATGTTTGTTGCCGGATGTGTCAAACATCTTCATGTTTGTTGCCGGATGTGTCAAACATCTTCATTTGTTGCCAGATGTGTCAAACATCTTCATGGTTGTTGCCAGATGTGTTAAACGTCTTCATGTTTGTTGTCAGATGTGTCAAACATCTTCATATTTGTTGCCAGATGTGTTAAATATCTTCATGTTTGTTGCCAGATGTGTCAAACATCTTCATGTTTGTTGCCGGATGTCTCAAACATCTTCATGTTTGTTGCAGGATTTGTCAAACATCTTCATAATTGTTGCCAGATGTGTGAAACATCTTGATGTTTTTTGCCGGATGTGTCAAACATCTTCATATTTGTTCCCAGATGTGTCAAACATCTTCATGTTTGTTGCCAGATGTGTCAAACATCTTCATGTTTGTTGCCAAATGTGTCAAACATCTTCATATTTGTTGCCAGATGTGTCAAACATCTTCATATTTGTTGCCAGATGTGTTAAACATCTTCATGTTTGTTGTCAGATGTGTCAAACATCTTCATATTTGTTGCCATATGTGTTAAATATCTTCATGTTTGTTGCCAGATGTGTCAAACATCTTCATGTTTGTTGCCGGATGTGTCAAACATCTTCATGTTTGTTGCCGGATGTGTCAAACATCTTCATAATTGTTGCCAGATGTGTCAAACATCTTGATGTTTTTTGCCAGATGTGTCAAACATCTTGATGTTTGTTGCCAGATGTGTGAAACATCTTGATGTTTGTTGCCAGATGTGTCAAACATCTTCATGTTTGTTGCCAGATGTGTCAAACATCTTCATGTTTGTTGCCAAATGTGTCAAACATCTTCATGTTTGTTGCCAGATGTGTCAAACATCTTCATGTTTTTTGCCAGATGTGTCAAATGTCTTCATGTTTGTTGCCAGATGTGTCAAACATCTTCATGTTTGTTGCCAGATGTGTTAAACATCTTCATGTTCATTGTCAGATGTGTCAAACATCTTCATATTTGTTGCCAGATGTGTGTAATATCTTCATGTTTGTTGCCAGATGTGTCAAACATCTTCATGTTTGTTGCCGGATGTGTCAAACATCTTCATAATTGTTGACAGATGTGTGAAACATCTTGATGTTTGTTGCCAGATGTGTCAAACATCTTGATGTTTTTTGCCGTATGTGTCAAATATCTTCATGTTTGTTGCCAGATGTGTCAAAGATCTTCATGTTTGTTGCCAAATGTGTCAATCATCTTCATGTTTGTTGCCGGATGTGTCAAACATCTTCATGTTTGTTGCCGGATGTGACAAAGCATCTTCATGTTTGTTGCCGGATGTGTCAAACAGCTTCGTGTTTGTTGCCAGATATGTCGAAAATCTTCATGTTTGTTGCCAGATGTGTCAAACAGCTTCATGTTTGTTGCCAGATGTTTCGAAAATCTTCATGTTTGTTGCCTGATGTGAAAGCAACGTTCATCAAACTTTGTCACGGTGGGATAGGCTGCCAAAGTCAACCCTTTGTAGTCTGGGATTGACCACAGTCTTGTGTTCACCTCAGTCTTGTTGTGCAGTCTTCATTGTTGTCATTGTTATATGGGTGTGTTACTCAGGAAATACTCTTTATATAAGATACTGTAAGTACCTATTGATGTTGTACTACAGCAAACTACTATTATTGTTACTCAGGAAATACTCTTTATCTTTATATAAGATACTATTAGTACCTATTGATGTTGGACTACAGCAAAAAAAACTATTATTGTTACTCATGAAATACTCTTTATGTTTATATATAGATACTGTAAGTACGTATTGATGTTGTACTACAGCAAAATACTATTATTGTTACTCAGGAAATACTCTTTATTTTTATATAAGATACTGTAAGTACGTATTGATGTTGTACTATAGCAAAATAGTATTATTGTTATTTAGGGAAATACTCTTTATCTTTATATAAGATACTGTAAGTATGTACTGATGTTGTACTCCATTTACTCATTGAGTTTATTTCTTTGTCTTCTTTTTACGGTCTTGACCCAAATATAAGACGGCCCTGCTTATGAGGAAGCTTTTTTTTGAGACTTTTAGAAAGAAAGTCCCTGTTGACAGAGGTGGAATAACAAGAATAGCTGCTTGACAGTTGTGTGGTCTCTCCGCTTCATTGATCACTAGTGTCTTCAAATTAGCATCGCAACTCCATCTGTTTACTCTAGCTTGCTAACAACCTTAGAGGCCAACCTTTGTGTCCTGGCAGCGTCTCCCCAGATGTGTGTGTGTGTGTGTGCGTGTGTGTGTGTGTGTGTGTGTGTGTGTGTGTGCGTGTGTGCGAGAGTGCGAGACAGGAAGACAAGCTTTGGTTCGCTTGTGAACAATGTTTTTGGCTCCACCTGTTGGTCAGCATGGGCCCAGACATATGACTAGGGTGAAGGTATTGTGGGTAAAAAGACTTCTGGTGAGAACATTTCTTCAACTCATCTGTGATGAGGTGGTGACTTGTCCAGGGTGTACCCCGCCTTCCGCCCGAATGCAGCTGAGATGGGCTCCAGCACCCCCGCCACCCCGAAAGGGATAAGCGGTAGAAAATGAATGGATGGATGGATGGATGACATTTGTTGACACAATAACATTTACATCCAAATTGTACTCTGAGGGTTGACTCGCTACTTTTTTCCTACACTTTGAACCATGCGGATAACTTATGGATTTTTCTTCGCTGACGGCCATAACAAAAAGTTTAAAAACAAACAAATCCAATGAGAATGTGGATTATTGTGTGTGCTATGGCACCATCTTTTGGTCAAGTTCGCTCACTGCAGATGCTGCAGTGTCCTTCCATTTACCTTTTGTCAGGTTCAAACACTGATGACATCTATTAAACGAGACAAGAAGCAAGGAATTAAAACAGAGACAGAATTAAATTTGGCTCAATTGAGGAGAGTGCGTCTGGGCTGTACTCTTGTACAGTCTCCATCACGCTCTGGCGAAAGATTGTACACCTCTTCTTTTATTTGGACTTTCCCTGATTGCATGGCAACAGCTGTTTCTAAGGGACGGGGGTCGTAAACAGCCATCGCCTTTGATTAAAACAGTTCAAAGAAAAGGTCGTAAAACAGTTCAAAGAACAGGTCCCTGGAGGGGAGTCGGGTCCTGCTTCCTCTTCGCTTTGTAGTTCTCGGGTCAAAACAATATATTTCTGTTGATTACTATACATGAAAGAAACAGAACACCTTCATGTTGCTTCCCATCCTACACAGTGGAGTTTTACAAGCCTTCCGCTTGGTAGAATTAAAGACAGCTTTCAGATATTGTTGTGATACACTGAGATACCGTTGTGATACACTGAGATATCATTGTGATACACTGAGATATCATTGTGATACACTGAGATATCGTTGTGATACACTGAGATATCGTTGTGATACACTGAGATATTGTTGTGATACACTGAGATATTGTTGTGATACACTGAGATATTATAGTGATACACTGAGATATCGTTGTGATACACTGAGATATCCTTGTGATACACTGAGATATAATTATGATACACTGAGATATTGTTGTGATACACTGAGATACCGTTGTGATACAGTGAGATACCGTTGTGATACACTGAGATATCATTGTGATACACTGAGATATCATTGTGATACACTGAGATATCGTTGTGATACACTGAGATATTGTTGTGATACACTGAGATATTGTTGTGATACACTGAGATATTATAGTGATACACTGAGATATCGTTGTGATACACTGAGATATCCTTGTGATACACTGAGATATAATTATGATACACTGAGATATTGTTGTGATACACTGAGATACCGTTGTGATACAGTGAGATACCGTTGTGATACACTGAGATATCATTGTGATACACTGAGATATCATTGTGATACACTGAGATATCGTTGTGATACACTGAGATATCATTGTGATACACTGAGATATTGTTGTGATACACTGAGATATCATTGTGATACACTGAGATATCGTTGTGATACACTGAGATATCATTGTGATACACTGAGATATTGTTGTGGTACACTGATATGTTATTGTGATACACTGATATATTGTTGTGATACACTGAGATATCATTATGATACACTGAAATATTGTTGTGAAACACTGAGATATCATTATGATACACTCAGATATTGTTGTGATACACTGAGATATTATTGTGATACACTGATATTTTGTTGTGATACACTGAGATACCGTTGTGATACACTGAGATATCATTGTGATACACTGAGATATCGTTGTGATACACTGAGATATCCTTGTGATACACTGAGATATAATTATGATACACTGAGATATTGTTGTGATACACTGAGATACCGTTGTGATACAGTGAGATACCGTTGTGATACACTGAGATATCATTGTGATACACTGAGATATCATTGTGATACACTGAGATATCGTTGTGATACACTGAGATATCATTGTGATACACTGAGATATTGTTGTGATACACTGAGATATCATTGTGATACACTGAGATATCGTTGTGATACACTGAGATATCATTGTGATACACTGAGATATTGTTGTGGTACACTGATATGTTATTGTGATACACTGATATATTGTTGTGATACACTGAGATATCATTATGATACACTGAAATATTGTTGTGAAACACTGAGATATCATTATGATACACTCAGATATTGTTGTGATACACTGAGATATTATTGTGATACACTGATTTTTTGTTGTGATACACTGAGATACCGTTGTGATACACTGAGATATCATTGTGATACACTGAGATATCGTTGTGATACACTGACATATTGTGATACACTGATATATTGTTGTGATGCACTGAGATATTGTTGCGATACACTGAGATATCCTTGTGATACACTGAGATATCCTTGTGATACACTGAGATATCGTTGTGATACTCTGATATATTGTTGTGATACACTGAAATATCAATGTGATACACTGAAATATTGTTGTGATACACTGAGATATCGTTGTGATACACTGCGATATCATTGTGATACACTGAGATATTGTTGTGATACACTGAGATATCCTTGTGATACACTGAGATATCATTATGATACACTGAGATATTGTTGTGATACACTGAGATACCTTTGTGATACACTGAGATATTGTTGTGATACACTGAGATATTATTGTGATACACTGATGTATTGTTGTGATACACTGAGATACCGTTGTGATACACTGAGATATCATTGTGATACACTGAGATATCGTTGTGATACACTGACATATTGTGAAACACTGAGATATTGTTGTGATAGACTGAGATATTATAGTGATACACTGATATACTGTTGTGATGCACTGAGATACTGTTGTGATACACTGAGATATCATTGTGATACACTGAGATATCATTGTGATACACTGAGATAGTGTTGTGATGCACTGAGATATCCTTGTGATACACTGATATATCCTTGTGATACACTGAGATATCCTTGTGATACTCTGATATATTGTTGTGATACACTGAGATATCATTGTGATACACTGAGGTATTGTTGTGATACACTGAGACATCCTAGTGCTACACTGATATATCATTATGATACACTGAGATATTGTTGTGATACACTGAGATACCGTTGTGATACACTGAGATATTGTTGTGATACACTGAGATATCATTGTGATACACTGAGATATCATTGTGACACACTTATATATTGTTGTGATACACTGAGATATCAATTGTTATACACTGAGATATCATTGTGATACACTGAGGTATCATTGTGACACACTTATATATTGTTGTGATACACTGAGATATTGTTGTGATACACTGAGATATTGTTGCGATACACTGAGATATTGTTGTGATACACTGAGATATCCTTGTGATACACTGAGATATCATTGTGATACACTGAGATATTGTTGCGATACATTGAGATATCATTGTGATACACTGAGATATTGTTGCGATACTCTGATATATCGTTGTGATACACTGAGATATCATTGTGCTACACTGAGATATCGTTGTGATACTCTGATATATTGTTGTGATACACTGAGATATTATTGTGATACACTGATATATTGTTGTGATACACTGAGATATCATTGTGAAACACAGAGATATTGTTGTGATACACTGAGATATTATAGTGATACACTGATATATTGTTGTGATACACTGAGACACTGTTGTGATACACTGAGATATCATTGTGATACACTGAGATATCATTGTGATACACTGAGATATTGTTGTGATACACTGAGATATTGTTGTGATACACTGAGATATTGTTGCGATACACTGAGATATTGTTGCGATACACTGAGATATCATTGTGATACACTGAGATATAGTTGTGATACACTGAAATATCATTGTGATACTCTGAGATATTGTTGTGATACACTGAGATATCATTGTGATACACTGAGACATCATTGTGATAGACTGAGATATTGTTGTGATACACTGCGATATCATTGTGATACACTGAGATATGGTTGTGATACACTGAGATATCCTTGTGATACACTGAGATATCATTATGATACACTGAGATATTGTTGTGATACACTGAGATACCGTTGTGTTACACTGAAATATTGTTGTGATATACTGAGATATCATTGTGATACACTGAGATATCATTGTGACACACTTATATATTGTTGTGATACACTGAAATATCAATTGTGATACACTGAGATATCATTGTGATACACTGAGGTATCGTTGTGATACACTGAAATATTGTTGTGGTACACTGAGATATCATTGTGACACACTTATATATTGTTGTGATACACTGAAATATCAATTGTGATACACTGAGATATCATTGTGATACACTGAGATATTGTTGTGATACACTGAGATATCATTGTGATACACAGAGATATTGTTGTGATACACTGAGATATTATAGTGATACACTGATATATTGTTGTGATACACTGAGACACTGTTGTGATACACTGAGATATCATTGTGATACACTGAGATATCGTTGTGATACACTGAGATATTGTTGTGATACACTGAGATATTGTTGTGATACACTGAGATATTGTTGCGATACACTGAGATATTGTTGCGATACACTGAGATATCATTGTGATACACTGAGATATAGTTGTGATACACTGAAATATCATTGTGATACTCTGAGATATCATTGTGATACACTGAGGTATTGTTGTGATACACTGAGACATCCTAGTGCTACACTGATATATCATTATGATACACTGAGATATTGTTGTGATACACTGAGATACCGTTGTGATACACTGAGATATTGTTGTGATACACTGAGATATCATTGTGATACACTGAGATATCATTGTGACACACTTATATATTGTTGTGATACACTGAGATATCAATTGTTATACACTGAGATATCATTGTGATACACTGAGATATTATAGTGATACACTGAGATATCGTTGTGATACACTGAGATATCCTTGTGATACACTGAGATATAATTATGATACACTGAGATATTGTTGTGATACACTGAGATACCGTTGTGATACAGTGAGATACCGTTGTGATACACTGAGATATCATTGTGATACACTGAGATATCATTGTGATACACTGAGATATCGTTGTGATACACTGAGATATCATTGTGATACACTGAGATATTGTTGTGATACACTGAGATATCATTGTGATACACTGAGATATCGTTGTGATACACTGAGATATCATTGTGATACACTGAGATATTGTTGTGGTACACTGATATGTTATTGTGATACACTGATATATTGTTGTGATACACTGAGATATCATTATGATACACTGAAATATTGTTGTGAAACACTGAGATATCATTATGATACACTCAGATATTGTTGTGATACACTGAGATATTATTGTGATACACTGATATTTTGTTGTGATACACTGAGATACCGTTGTGATACACTGAGATATCATTGTGATACACTGAGATATCGTTGTGATACACTGAGATATCCTTGTGATACACTGAGATATAATTATGATACACTGAGATATTGTTGTGATACACTGAGATACCGTTGTGATACAGTGAGATACCGTTGTGATACACTGAGATATCATTGTGATACACTGAGATATCATTGTGATACACTGAGATATCGTTGTGATACACTGAGATATCATTGTGATACACTGAGATATTGTTGTGATACACTGAGATATCATTGTGATACACTGAGATATCGTTGTGATACACTGAGATATCATTGTGATACACTGAGATATTGTTGTGGTACACTGATATGTTATTGTGATACACTGATATATTGTTGTGATACACTGAGATATCATTATGATACACTGAAATATTGTTGTGAAACACTGAGATATCATTATGATACACTCAGATATTGTTGTGATACACTGAGATATTATTGTGATACACTGATTTTTTGTTGTGATACACTGAGATACCGTTGTGATACACTGAGATATCATTGTGATACACTGAGATATCGTTGTGATACACTGACATATTGTGATACACTGATATATTGTTGTGATGCACTGAGATATTGTTGCGATACACTGAGATATCCTTGTGATACACTGAGATATCCTTGTGATACACTGAGATATCGTTGTGATACTCTGATATATTGTTGTGATACACTGAAATATCAATGTGATACACTGAAATATTGTTGTGATACACTGAGATATCGTTGTGATACACTGCGATATCATTGTGATACACTGAGATATTGTTGTGATACACTGAGATATCCTTGTGATACACTGAGATATCATTATGATACACTGAGATATTGTTGTGATACACTGAGATACCTTTGTGATACACTGAGATATTGTTGTGATACACTGAGATATTATTGTGATACACTGATGTATTGTTGTGATACACTGAGATACCGTTGTGATACACTGAGATATCATTGTGATACACTGAGATATCGTTGTGATACACTGACATATTGTGAAACACTGAGATATTGTTGTGATAGACTGAGATATTATAGTGATACACTGATATACTGTTGTGATGCACTGAGATACTGTTGTGATACACTGAGATATCATTGTGATACACTGAGATATCATTGTGATACACTGAGATAGTGTTGTGATGCACTGAGATATCCTTGTGATACACTGATATATCCTTGTGATACACTGAGATATCCTTGTGATACTCTGATATATTGTTGTGATACACTGAGATATCATTGTGATACACTGAGATATCGTTGTGATACACTGAGATATCATTGTGATACACTGAGATATTGTTGTGGTACACTGATATGTTATTGTGATACACTGATATATTGTTGTGATACACTGAGATATCATTATGATACACTGAAATATTGTTGTGAAACACTGAGATATCATTATGATACACTCAGATATTGTTGTGATACACTGAGATATTATTGTGATACACTGATTTTTTGTTGTGATACACTGAGATACCGTTGTGATACACTGAGATATCATTGTGATACACTGAGATATCGTTGTGATACACTGACATATTGTGATACACTGATATATTGTTGTGATGCACTGAGATATTGTTGCGATACACTGAGATATCCTTGTGATACACTGAGATATCCTTGTGATACACTGAGATATCGTTGTGATACTCTGATATATTGTTGTGATACACTGAAATATCAATGTGATACACTGAAATATTGTTGTGATACACTGAGATATCGTTGTGATACACTGCGATATCATTGTGATACACTGAGATATTGTTGTGATACACTGAGATATCCTTGTGATACACTGAGATATCATTATGATACACTGAGATATTGTTGTGATACACTGAGATACCTTTGTGATACACTGAGATATTGTTGTGATACACTGAGATATTATTGTGATACACTGATGTATTGTTGTGATACACTGAGATACCGTTGTGATACACTGAGATATCATTGTGATACACTGAGATATCGTTGTGATACACTGACATATTGTGAAACACTGAGATATTGTTGTGATAGACTGAGATATTATAGTGATACACTGATATACTGTTGTGATGCACTGAGATACTGTTGTGATACACTGAGATATCATTGTGATACACTGAGATATCATTGTGATACACTGAGATAGTGTTGTGATGCACTGAGATATCCTTGTGATACACTGATATATCCTTGTGATACACTGAGATATCCTTGTGATACTCTGATATATTGTTGTGATACACTGAGATATCATTGTGATACACTGAGGTATTGTTGTGATACACTGAGACATCCTAGTGCTACACTGATATATCATTATGATACACTGAGATATTGTTGTGATACACTGAGATACCGTTGTGATACACTGAGATATTGTTGTGATACACTGAGATATCATTGTGATACACTGAGATATCATTGTGACACACTTATATATTGTTGTGATACACTGAGATATCAATTGTTATACACTGAGATATCATTGTGATACACTGAGGTATCATTGTGACACACTTATATATTGTTGTGATACACTGAGATATTGTTGTGATACACTGAGATATTGTTGCGATACACTGAGATATTGTTGTGATACACTGAGATATCCTTGTGATACACTGAGATATCATTGTGATACACTGAGATATTGTTGCGATACATTGAGATATCATTGTGATACACTGAGATATTGTTGCGATACTCTGATATATCGTTGTGATACACTGAGATATCATTGTGCTACACTGAGATATCGTTGTGATACTCTGATATATTGTTGTGATACACTGAGATATTATTGTGATACACTGATATATTGTTGTGATACACTGAGATATCATTGTGAAACACAGAGATATTGTTGTGATACACTGAGATATTATAGTGATACACTGATATATTGTTGTGATACACTGAGACACTGTTGTGATACACTGAGATATCATTGTGATACACTGAGATATCATTGTGATACACTGAGATATTGTTGTGATACACTGAGATATTGTTGTGATACACTGAGATATTGTTGCGATACACTGAGATATTGTTGCGATACACTGAGATATCATTGTGATACACTGAGATATAGTTGTGATACACTGAAATATCATTGTGATACTCTGAGATATTGTTGTGATACACTGAGATATCATTGTGATACACTGAGACATCATTGTGATAGACTGAGATATTGTTGTGATACACTGCGATATCATTGTGATACACTGAGATATGGTTGTGATACACTGAGATATCCTTGTGATACACTGAGATATCATTATGATACACTGAGATATTGTTGTGATACACTGAGATACCGTTGTGTTACACTGAAATATTGTTGTGATATACTGAGATATCATTGTGATACACTGAGATATCATTGTGACACACTTATATATTGTTGTGATACACTGAAATATCAATTGTGATACACTGAGATATCATTGTGATACACTGAGGTATCGTTGTGATACACTGAAATATTGTTGTGGTACACTGAGATATCATTGTGACACACTTATATATTGTTGTGATACACTGAAATATCAATTGTGATACACTGAGATATCATTGTGATACACTGAGATATTGTTGTGATACACTGAGATATCATTGTGATACACAGAGATATTGTTGTGATACACTGAGATATTATAGTGATACACTGATATATTGTTGTGATACACTGAGACACTGTTGTGATACACTGAGATATCATTGTGATACACTGAGATATCGTTGTGATACACTGAGATATTGTTGTGATACACTGAGATATTGTTGTGATACACTGAGATATTGTTGCGATACACTGAGATATTGTTGCGATACACTGAGATATCATTGTGATACACTGAGATATAGTTGTGATACACTGAAATATCATTGTGATACTCTGAGATATCATTGTGATACACTGAGGTATTGTTGTGATACACTGAGACATCCTAGTGCTACACTGATATATCATTATGATACACTGAGATATTGTTGTGATACACTGAGATACCGTTGTGATACACTGAGATATTGTTGTGATACACTGAGATATCATTGTGATACACTGAGATATCATTGTGACACACTTATATATTGTTGTGATACACTGAGATATCAATTGTTATACACTGAGATATCATTGTGATACACTGAGATATCATTGTGACACACTTATATATTGTTGTGATACACTGAGATATTGTTTGATACACTGAGATATTGTTGCGATACACTGAGATATTGTTGTGATACACTGAGATATCCTTGTGATACACTGAGATATCATTGTGATACACTGAGATATTGTTGCGATACACTGAGATATCATTGTGATACACTGAGATATTGTTGCGATACTCTGATATATCGTTGTGATACACTGAGATATCATTGTGCTACACTGAGATATCGTTGTGATACTCTGATATATTGTTGTGATACACTGAGATATTATTGTGATACACTGATATATTGTTGTGATACACTGAGATATCATTGTGAAACACAGAGATATTGTTGTGATACACTGAGATATTATAGTGATACACTGATATATTGTTGTGATACACTGAGACACTGTTGTGATACACTGAGATATCATTGTGATACACTGAGATATCGTTCTGATACACTGAGATATTGTTGTGATACACTGAGATATTGTTGTGATACACTGAGATATTGTTGCGATACACTGAGATATTGTTGCGATACACTGAGATATCATTGTGATACACTGAGATATAGTTGTGATACACTGAAATATCATTGTGATACTCTGAGATATTGTTGTGATACACTGAGATATCATTGTGATACACTGAGATATTGTTGTGATACACTGAGATATCATTGTGATACACTGAGATATGGTTGTGATACACTGAGATATCCTTGTGATACACTGAGATATCATTATGATACACTGAGATATTGTTGTGATACACTGAGATACCGTTGTGATACACTGAAATATTGTTGTGATATACTGAGATATCATTGTGATACACTGAGATATCATTGTGACACACTTATATATTGTTGTGATACACTGAAATATCAATTGTGATACACTGAGATATCATTGTGATACACTGAGGTATCGTTGTGATACACTGAAATATTGTTGTGGTACACTGAGATATCATTGTGACACACTTATATATTGTTGTGATACACTGAAATATCAATTGTGATACACTGTTGATATCATTGTGATACACTGAGATATTGTTGTGATACACTGAGATATCATTGTGATACACAGAGATATTGTTGTGATACACTGAGATATTATAGTGATACACTGATATATTGTTGTGATACACTGAGACACTGTTGTGATACACTGAGATATCATTGTGATACACTGAGATATCGTTGTGATACACTGAGATATTGTTGTGATACACTGAGATATTGTTGTGATACACTGAGATATTGTTGCGATACACTGAGATATTGTTGCGATACACTGAGATATCATTGTGATACACTGAGATATAGTTGTGATACACTGAAATATCATTGTGATACTCTGAGATATTGTTGTGATACACTGAGATATCATTGTGATACACTGAGACATCATTGTGATACACTGAGATATTGTTGTGATACACTGCGATATCATTGTGATACACTGAGATATGGTTGTGATACACTGAGATATCCTTGTGATACACTGAGATATCATTATGATACACTGAGATATTGTTGTGATACACTGAGATACCGTTGTGATACACTGAAATATTGTTGTGATATACTGAGATATCATTGTGATACACTGAGATATCATTGTGACACACTTATATATTGTTGTGATACACTGAAATATCAATTGTGATACACTGAGATATCATTGTGATACACTGAGGTATCGTTGTGATACACTGAAATATTGTTGTGGTACACTGAGATATCATTGTGACACACTTATATATTGTTGTGATACACTGAAGTATCAATTGTGATACACTGAGATATCATTGTGATACACTGAGATATTGTTGTGATACACTGAGATATCATTGTGATACACTGATATATTGTTGTGATACACTGAGATATCATTGTGATACGCTGAGATACCGTTGTGATACACTGAGATACCGTCGTGATACACTGAGATGTCTTCTCTGCGTAAAAAACTATTCCTCAGTCTATTTCTCCTCACACTAAAGTTCATCAAGTGATATTTAGAAAATAAAGAGACTTCTGTTTTGTTGCAGAAATGTATCAAGTTCAACGTGGACGCTCCCATCTGGCTGTCCAAGCAGAGGATCCTCTGCACGCTCAACCAGAGCCTGAAGGACGTCCTCAACTATGGCCTCTTCCAGCCGGCGTACAACGGCAAGGCCGGCAAGTTCCTGGACGAGGAAAGACAGCTGAGGGAATATCCTTTCCCCTCCATCGCACCTGTACCGTACCTGGAGGTAGGTCATGGCTCCTGCAAAACTGACATCTCACTTTTTAGGCTTCATGGCAGAAGTACTTCCACTTTAGTCGATCAAGGAGATACAGTAGGTCATGTGTCCTGTCAATGATATCACTGGACTTATCATCCACCTTGATGAGATATTACTTTACAAGTCACACTAAGAATGATACGTTACTCAAAATATAATTTCATAATATTTCAAGTATTTCAATAATAGTAATACTTTCCTGCTACTAAAGTGGAACCTGGATTTATGGATCTTGAACATGGTTCGTAAACCTAAAAGTTCATATTGGCAAGCAGAGTTCCCCATGAGAAACGATGAAAACATGAATCGTTGGTTCTCCCTTTGACAAAAGTCTCTGTTTTAGTGAGAAACTGCACACTTAGAAGACACTATCATGTCTACACTGCAAAAAGTCAGTGTTCAAAAACAAGAAAAAAAAATACAAAAATGAGGGGTATTTTACTTGAACTAAGCAAAATTATCTGCCAATAGAACAAGAAAATTTGGCTTGTCAAGACTTTCCAAAACAAGTAAAATAAAGCTGCAAGCAGCGATGGACGGGACCGACTTTGACGGCTCATAAAATCCAAACCGGAGCAGCAATCAAAACTCTTTCATCAACTTTTAATCAGAAGGGTTCAATCTCTCTCCTGTGCTAATTTGAAGCCGACACGACAAACGCGCTCAGAGGAGATAATGTTTGAAAAAAGGTGACTGTTTTTACTCGACTTTTGTTTTGAAGGGGGAATTGCAAACTTCGTGTTGATTTTTGCTGGGGGTTGTCGTGTATGAAATATAGGTCTAAGTCATGCTTGCCAACCTTGAGACCTCTGATTTCGGGAGGTGGGGGTGGGGACGTGGTTGGGGGTGGGCTGGGGCGTGGTTGGGGGCGTGGTTAAGAGGGGAGGAGTATATTGACAGCTAGAATTCACCAAGTCAAGTATTTCATATACATATATATATATATATATATATATATATATATATATATATATATATCTACATCCTGAAAATATGCAAGCAAACTGTGTTTAGATAATTGATACTTCAAACTTGCATAAATAAATCTTAAGGAATATAACATAACTTGGCTCTTGAGAGTTTCAAAATGTAATGAATAAAATGCTAAAGTTGTTGATAAACAAGCAATTATTTTAATAATTAAATATGGTCATTTTAAATGAATTATTATGATAATTTAAAATCAATTATTTCAAATATGTTTATTTTAATGTATAATTCTATGGCTGGATGTAATAAGGAGTCACGAAAAAATACAAATAAAAATACAATTAATTTTGATGTTTTTAGCAAAATATAGTAAAAAAAAATTTTTTTTTTTTTTTTAAATTAATAAATATATTTATTTATAGGTAAGATAAACATAATAATACAATTTATCTTTAGTCTGGATGATTTAGTTCTTGTCACCCTGTTGTCCTCCTGTCATGAAAAAAGGCTGTCCTCACTCAGGTCCGCATGGAGCTGGAGGGGGCGTGGCTTCCAGCTCCGGCAGAAAATCGGGAGATTTTCGAGAGAATATTTGTCCCGGGAGGTTTTCGGGAGAGGCGCTGAATTTCGGGAGTCTCCCGGAAAATTTGGGAGGGTTGGCAAGTATGGTCTAAGTGAGACCTACATAGAGGATTTTGTTTCATGTCTCTACGACATTCCTACTGGAAGTTACAGGCCGTTGTGTCTGTGTTTTCTTCCTAGGGGGCGCGAGAGCGCAATTTTGAGTTTTGGGGTTTGGTTTTTTGATTAGATCGCAATTTTCGCCAGTCCTGATGTGTGTGTCTAATTTGGTGAGTTTGAAGCATGTTAAGAGGGTCAAATTACAGCTCAAAGAGGCGGCGGTATAATAATAATAAAAGGCTAGAAATACAATAGGGTCCTCTGTCACAAAGGGACTCGGTCCCTAATTAGCTAACTACAATGAACCCAAAAATACCTTAAAATAATAACAAGTGCACTTTTCTTGGTAGAAAAAAAAGAGACCTTTTTGCTCAATATGTTGAAAAATATTCTTAAATTAAAGCTGCAAGCAGCGGTGGACGGGACCGACTTTGATGGCACATAAAATCCAAACCGGAGCAGTAATTAAAACTCTTTGGTCAAATTTTAATCAGAAAGGTTCAATCTCTCTCCTGTGCTAGTTTGAAGCCGACACGACAAACGCGCTCAGAGGAGATAATGTTTGAAAAAAGGTGACTGTTTTTACTCAACTTTTGTTTTGAAGGGGGAATTGCAAACTTCCTGTAGATTTTTGCTGGGGGTTGTCGTGTATGAAATATAGGTCTAAGTCATACTTGCCAACCTTGAGACCTCCGATTTCGGGAGGTGAGGGGTGGGGGCGTGGTCGGGGGTGGGCTGGGGCGTGGTTGGGGGCGTGGTTAAGAGGGGAGGAGTATATTGACAGCTAGAATTCACCAAGTCAAGTATTTCATACATATATATATATATATCTACATCCTGAAAATATGCAAGCAAACTGTGTTTAGATAATTGATACTTCAAACTTGCATAAATAAATATTAAGGAATATAACATAACTTGGCTTCTGAGAGTTTCCAAATGTAATGAATAAAATGCTAAAGTTGTTGATAAACAAGCAATTATTTAAATAATTAAATATGGTCATTTTAAATGAATTATTATGATAATTTAAAATCAATTATTTCAAATATGTTTATTTTAATGTATAATTCTATGGCTGGATGTAATAAGGAGTCACGAAAAAATACAAATAAAAATACAATTAATTTTGATGTTTTTAGCAAAATATAGTAAAAATGTATTTAGTTTTTTTTTAAATTAATAAATATATTTATTTATAGGTAAGATAAACATAATAGTACAATTTATCTTTAGTCTGGATGATTTAGTTCTTGTCACCCTGTTGTCCTCCTGTCATGAAAAAAGGCTGTCCTCACTCAGGTCCGCATGGAGCTGGAAGCCAAGCCCCCTCCAGCTCCGGCAGAAAATCGGGAGATTTTCGGGAGAATATTTGTCCCGGGAGGTTTTCAGGAGAGGCGCTGAATTTCGGGAGTCTCCCGGAAAATTCGGGAGGGTTGGCAAGTATGGTCTAAGTGAGACCTACATAGAGGATTTTGTTTCATGTCTCTATGACATTCCTACTGGAAGTTACAGGCAGTTTTGTCTGTGTTTTCTTCCTAGGGGGCGCGAGAGCGCAATTTTGAGTTTTGGGGTTTGGTTTTTTGATTAGATCGCAATTTTCGCCAGTCCTGATGTGTATGTCCAATTTGGTGAGTTTGAAGCATGTTAAGAGGGTCAAATTACAGCTCAAAGAGGCGGCGGTATAATAATAATAAAACGCTAGAAATACAATAGGGTCCTCTGTCACAAAGGGACTCGGTCCCTAATTAGCTAACTTCAATGAACCCAAAAATACCTTAAAATAATAACAAGTGCACTTTTCTTGGTAGACAAAAAAAGAGACCTTTTTGCTCAATATGTTGAAAAATATTCTTAAATTAAAGCTGCAAGCAGCGGTGGACGGGACCGACTTTGACGGCTCATAAAATCCAAACCGGAGCAGTAATTAAAACTCTTTCATCAATTTTTAATCAGAAGGGTTCAATCTCTCTTCTGTGCTAATTTGAAGCCGACACGACAAACGCGCTCAGAGGAGATAATGTTTGAAAAAAGGTGACTGTTTTTACTCAACTTTTGTTTTGAAGGGGGAATTGCAAACTTCCTGTTGATTTTTGCTGGGGGTTGTCGTGTATGAAATATAGGTCTAAGTCATACTTGCCAACCTTGAGACCTCCGATTTCGGGAGGTGGGGGGTGGGGGCGTGGTCGGGGGTGGGCTGGGGCGTGGTTGGGGGCGTGGTTAAGAGGGGAGGAGTATATTGACAGCTAGAA
Source organism: Nerophis lumbriciformis (assembly GCF_033978685.3). Lineage (NCBI taxonomy): Eukaryota > Metazoa > Chordata > Actinopteri > Syngnathiformes > Syngnathidae > Nerophis > Nerophis lumbriciformis. Next base: position 48,766,857 of record NC_084555.2, on the reverse strand, counting down.
TTCACCAAGTCAAGTATTTCATATATATATATATATATATATATATATATATATATATATATATATATATATATATATATATATATATATATATATATATATATCTACATCCTGAAAATATGCAAGCAAACTGTGTTTAGATAATTGATACTTCAAACTTGCATAAATAAATCTTAAGGAATATAACATAACTTGGCTTCTGAGAGTTTCAAAATGTAATGAATAAAATGCTAAAGTTGTTGATAAACAAGCAATTATTTTAATAATTAAATATGGTCATTTTAAATGAATTATTATGATCATTTAAAATCAATTATTTCAAATATGTTTATTTTAATGTATAGTTCTATGGCTGGATGTAATAAGGAGTCACGAAAAAATACAAATAAAAATACAATTAATTTAGATGTTTTTAGCAAAATATAGTAAAAATTTATTTAGTTTTTTTTTTAAATTAATAAATGTATTTATTTATAGGTAAGATAAACATAATAATACAATTTATCTTTAGTCTGGATGATTTAGTTCTTGTCACCCTGTTGTCCTCCTGTCATGAAAAAAGGCTGTCCTCACTCAGGTCCGCATGGAGCTGGAGGGGGCGTGGCTTCCAGCTCCGGCAGAAAATCGGGAGATTTTCGGGAGAATATTTGTCCCGGGAGGTTTTCGGGAGAGGCGCTGAATTTCGGGAGTCCCCCGGAAAATTCGGGAGGGTTGGCAAGTATGGTCCAAGTGAGACCTACATAGAGGATTTTTTTTCATGTCTCTACGACATTCCTACTGGAAGTTACAGGCAGTTTTGTCTGTGTTTTCTTCCTAGGGGGCGCGAGAGCGCAATTTTGAGTTTTGGGGTTTGGTTTTTTGATTAGATCGCAATTTTCGCCAGTCCTGGTGTGTGTGTCCAATTTGGTGAGTTTGAAGCATGTTAAGAGGGTCAAATTACAGCTCAAAGAGGCGGCGGTATAATAATAATAAAACGCTAGAAATACAATAGGGTCCTCTGTCACAAAGGGACTCGGTCCCTAATTAGCTAACTTCAATGAACCCAAAATACTTTAAAATAATAACAAGTGCACTTTTCTTGGTAGAAAAAAAAAAGAGACCTTTTTGCTCAATATGTTGAAAAATATTCTTAAATTAAAGCTGCAAGCAGCGGTGGACGGGACCGACTTTGATGGCACATAAAATCCAAACCGGAGCAGTAATTAAAACTCTTTGGTCAAATTTTAATCAGAAGGGTTCAATCTCTCTCCTGTGCTAGTTTGAAGCTGACACAACAAACGCGCTCAGAGGAGACAATGTTTGAAAAAGGTGATTGGTTTTTACAAAACTTTTTTTTGAAAGGGGAATTGCAAACTTCCTGTTGTGCCTGTGTTTTCTTTCTAGGGGGCGCTAGAGCGCAATTTTGAGTTTTGGGGTTGGGTTTTTTTATTAGATCGCAATTTTCACCAGTCCTGATGTGTGTGTCAAAAATGGTGAGTTTTGAAGCATGTTAAGGAGGTCAAATTACAGCTCAAAGAGGCAAAAGTGACTGTTTTTACTAAACTATTGTTTTGAAAGGAGAATTGCCAACTTCCTGTTAAATTTTGCTAAAGGATGTCAATGTATGCAATCTAGGTCTAAGTGAGACCTACATAGAGGTTTTAGTTTCATGTCTTTACAACATTTTTACCGGAAGTTACACGCGGTTTTGTCTGTGTTTTTTCCTAAGGGACGCAAGAGCGCAATTTTGAGTTTTGGGGTTTTGTTTTTTATTAGATAGCAATTTTTACCAGTCCTGATGTGTGTGTCAAATATGGTGAGTTTTGAAGCATGTTAAGGGGGTGAAATTACAGCTCAAAGAGGCGGCGGAATAATAATAACAAAACCTTACAATTACAATAGGGTCCTCTGTCCCAAAGGGACATTGCGGTCCCTAATGAAGTAAATGCTAGTGCCATTATCTTGACATAATGATATGTGCTCGGCATTACATTTCTTGAAACCAGCAAACTTATACTAAAAAGTAATTTATTGTTCTTAATGGAAAGGCAACAAGGCAACGGCTTGTTACTCTTGGGGTCTCCTAGCCGCTCAGGCAAATCATTTTGTCTAAAAATGCATTTTTCCATGGATAACATGACATCATCGCGTCAAGTGCGTGCTCTTTCAGTCAATTAGTGCGCATATATACGCACTAATTGACTAAAAGAGCACGCACTATATATATTGTAATTTTGAAGAATTTATCTGAATGTGCATGAACTATTTCTGTTCAAATTTGTTTGAAATGTCACATGTTAAATGTTTAAACATTAACTGTCAGTTTACCGTACTGCATACTTGCCAACCCTCCCGAATTTTCCGGGAGACTCCCGAAATTCAGCGCCTCTCCCGAAAACCTCCCGGGACAAATATTCTCCCGAAAATCTCCCGATTTTCAGCCGGAGCTGGAGGCCACGCCCCCTCCAGCTCCATGCGGACCTGAGTGAGGACAGCCTTTTTTCATGACAGGGTGACAAGAACTAAATCATCCAGACTAGAGACAAATTGTATTATTATGTTTATCTTACCTAAAAAGAAATATATTTATTAATTAAAAAAATAAAAAATAAATAAATACATTTTTACTATATATTGCTAAAAACATCAAAATTAATTGTATTTTTATTTGTATTTTTTCTGACTCCTTATTACATCCAGCCATAGAACTATACATTAAAATAAACATACTTTGAATAATTAATTTTAAATTATCATAATAATTCATTTAAAATGACCCTATTTAATTATTAAAATAATTGCTTGTTTATCAACAACTTTAGCATTTTATTCATTACATTTTGAAGCTCTCAGAAGCCAAGTTATGTTATATTCCTTAAGATTTATTTATGCAAGTTTGAAGTATCAATTATCTAAACACAGTTTGCTTGCATATTTTCAGGATGTAGATATATATATATGAAATACTTGACTTGGTGAATTCTAGCTGTCAATATATCCTCCCCTCTTAACCACGCCCCCAACCACGCCCCAGCCCACCCCCGACCACGCCCCCACCCCCCACCTCCCGAAATCGGAGGTCTCAAGGTTGGCAAGTATGACTTAGACCTATATTTCATACACGACAACCCCCAGCAAAAATCAACAGGAAGTTTGCAATTCCCCCTTCAAAACAAAAGTTGAGTAAAAACAGTCACCTTTTTTCAAACATTATCTCCTCTGAGCGCGTTTGTCGTGTCGGCTTCAAATTAGCACAGGAGAAAGATTGAACCCTTCTGATTAAAAATTGATGAAGTATCAATCATCTAAGTATCAATTATCTAAACACAGTTTTGTTTGCATATTTTCAGGATGTAGATATATATATATATATATATATATATATATATATATATATATATATATATATATATATATATATATATATATATATACACATATATATATATATATATATATATATATATATATATGTATATATATATATATATATATATATATATATATATATATATATATATATATATATATACATATATGTATGAAATACTTGACTTGGTGAATTCTAGCTGTCAATATACTCCTCCCCTCTTAACCACGCCCCCAACCACGCCCCAGCCCACCCCCGACCACGCCCCCACCCCCCACCTCTCGAAATCGGAGGTCTCAAGGTTGGCAAGTATGACTTAGACCTATATTTCATACACGACAACCCCCAGCAAAAATCAACAGGAAGTTTGCAATTCCCCCTTCAAAACAAAAGTTGAGTAAAAACAGTCACCTTTTTTCAAACATTATCTCCTCTGAGCGCGTTTGTCGTGTCGGCTTCAAATTAGCACAGGAGAAAGATTGAACCCTTCTGATTAAAAATTGATGAAGTATCAATTATCTAAGTATCAATTATCTAAACACAGTTTTGTTTGCATATTTTCAGGATGTAGATATATATATATATATATATATATATATATATATATATATATATATATATATATATATATATATATATATATATATACATACACATATATATATATATATATATATATATATATATATATATATATATATATATATATATATATATATATACATATATGTATGAAATACTTGACTTGGTGAATTCTAGCTGTCAATATACTCCTCCCCTCTTAACCACGCCCCCAACCACGCCCCCCACCCCCGACCACGCCCCCACCCTCCACCCCCCACCTCCCGAAATCGGATGTCTCAAGGTTGGCAAGTATGCCGTACTGTGCCAACTGTACTACTATATGAGTACGTATTTTCTATTGTTTCATTGAAAATAAAACAGCAAAGTCCATTTGGCTGTCATCTGTTTTAATTATGAGACACAATTGTGTCAAAGTCATGATTTTTTTTTCATGCTAGAAATAAGAAATGATTACTTTAAAAAAAGTAGTTTTATACTTGTGAGTGTTGATGACACAGCTTTGCAACACTTGATATTCTAGTTTCAAGCATGTTTTACTCAATATAGGTCATCAAATCTCAGCAACAAGCTGTAATATCTTACTGAGATCATTTAGGACCAAAACACTTAAAACAAGTAAAACACTCTAACTGCTTATAGTGAGAAGAATGATCTTATCAGACAGAAAATAAGCAAATATCACCCTTATTTGAGATATTAAATCTTACTTAGATTTCAGTTTTTGCAGTGTATAATATACTGTATATATTCATCAAACTACTAGAAGAAGGGATATTGATTCAACAAACACAACAACATTACGACAATCTTAAATGTCAACACACTAAAGTCTTCTTGCTGCGCTCCACAACGTTAACCACCACGTTGCTGCAATAAAAAACAAAAGAAGGAAAGTAATTGCATCTTGTGTTTGCAAAATGTTTGTGGTATTGCTGAACATAGGGCTGGGTAATATGGTTGAAAACGATATCACGATTATACGTTGTTTATATTGTTTGATGTCGATATTTATTGATTATTTTTATGACTTATTTAAGCCTGCCAATAAATACAGTAAAACCATTTCCAACTTCCCAAGGGCGCTATCTATCAGTGGAGAAGATGTCTAATCATACTTGCCAACCTTGAGACCTCCAATTTCGGGAGGTGGGGGGTGGGGGTGGGGGGCGTGGTTGGATGTGGGGTCGTGGTTGTGGGCGTGGTTAAGAGGGGAGGAGTATATTTACAGCTAGAATTCACCAAGTCAAGTATTTCATATATATATATATATATATATATATATATATATATATATATATATATATATATATATATATATATATATATACATGTATATATGTATGTATGTATATATATATATATATATATATATATATATATATATATATATATATATATATATATATACATATATACATGTATATATATATATATATATATATATATATATATATATATGTATATTTATACATACATATATATATATATATATATATATATATATATATATATATATATATATATATATATATATATATATATATATATATATATATATATATATATATATATATATATATATATATATATATATATATATATATATATATATATATCCCCGCGACCCCGAAAGGAATAAGCGGTAGAAAATGGATGGATGGATGGATGGATATATATATAATATAAGAAATACTTGACATTCAGTGAATTCTAGCTATAAATATATATTTATTTTATTTTTTATATATATATATATATATATATATATATATAAAATAAATACTTGAATTTCAGTGTTCATTTATTTACACATATACAAACACATAACACTCATCTACTCATTGTTGAGTTAAGGGTAGAATTGTCCATCCTTGTTCTATTCTCTGTCACTAATTTTCTAACCATGCTGAACACCCTCTCTGATGATGCATTGCTGTGTAGCACGCGCAAAAGTGCTTTCATCAAATGCACTAGATGGCATTATTGTCCTGTTTAAGAGTGTCACAACATTGCTGTTTACGGCAGACGAACTGCTGTTGTTGTGTGTTGTTACCGCGCTGGGAGGACGGTAATGAAACTGAGTTACAATAAACCCAAATAAGAAACCAAGAACTCGCCCTCGATCATTCTACAGTTATAACGTGATTGGGCAGGCAGTTGTTTATATTGTGGGAAAGCGGACTCAGGTCCGCATGGAGCTGGAGGGGGCGTGGCCTCCAGCTCCGCCTGAATTTCGGGAGATTTTCGGGAGAAAATTTGTCCCGGGAGGTTTTTGGGAGAGGTGCTGAATTTCGGGTGTCTCCCGGAAAATCCGGGAGGGTTGGCAAGTATGTGTCTAATAGCCAGCTAGCATGAGCGCGGCTAAAGTAATCAAATAATTCAAGTAGATTTGAAGGTAGTTGCAGATTTGAGACACTAGATGGCAGTAGTGTATAAGCTTTTGAGTAGTTTGGGAAGCTACTCATTAAAGTGACACATTGGAAGAGTTTCTGTTACTGAGTTGATATAACAAGATATCACACTTTCTCCTCTCACTCCATGCAGAGAATCCACAGCGAGACAGAAAGATGGCGTTATGAGAGTAGCCCATGTGTGTGTGTGTGTGTTTCTTTAAGAATGGCAGTGTGTTGGGTGAGTGACGTCATGCAGCAGTGATTGTGTCTTGCACAAATAAGAATATCGCGATCAGATTGTCAGGAACCTCGTCGTTCCGACCCGAAAGCGGAGTGTAGCAGAACCATTGTCGGGAAAAGTGAAGGGTGTTGCCCTCGGTGAAAACATGAGGGAACGTCTCCCCTGTGCTCCTGGACTACGGGACAAATAAGTCTTGGTGGAGTACAACTACCACTTGGTGGAGTACAACTACCACTTGGTGGAGTACAACTATGTCTTGGTGGACTACACCTACATCTTGATGGAGTAAAACTACCTCTTGGTGGAGTAAAACTACCACTTGGTGGAGTACAACTACCTCTTGGTGGAGTACAACTACCACTTGGTGGAGTACAACTACCTCTTGGTGGAGTACAACTACCACTTGGTGGAGTACAACTACCTCTTGGTGGAGTACAACTAAGTCTTGGTGGAGTACCACTACCACTTGGTGGAGTACAACTAAGTCTTGGTGGAGTACAACTACCTCTTGGTGGAGTACAACTAAGTCTTGGTGGAGTACAACTACCACTTGGTGGAGTACAACTACCACTTGGTGGAGTACAACTAAGTCTTGGTGGAGTACAACTACTACTTGGTGGAGTACAACTACCACTTGGTGGAGTACAACTACCTCTTGATGGAGTACAACTACCTCTTGGTGGAGTACAACTACCACTTGGTGGAGTACAACTACCACTTGGTGGAGTACAACTAAGTCTTGGTGGAGTACAACTACTACTTGGTGGAGTACAACTACCACTTGGTGGATTACAACTACCTCTTGATGGAGTACAACTACCTCTTGGTGGAGTACAACTAAGTCTTGGTGGAGTACCACTACCACTCGTGGAGTACACCTATCTCTTGATGGAGTAAAACTACCTCTTGGTGGAGTAAAACTACCACTTTGTAGAGTACAGCTACCTCTTGGTGGAGTACAACTAAGTCTTGGTGGAGTACAACTACCACTTGGTGGAGTACAACTACCTCTTGGTGGAGTACAACTACCACTTGGTGGAGTACAATGACCTCTTGGTGGAGTACAACTAAGTCTTGGTGGAGTACAACTACCTCTTGGTGGAGTACAACTAAGTCTTGGTGGAGTACAACTACCACTTGGTGGAGTACAACTACCTCTTGGTGGAGTACAACTGCCACTTAGTGGAGTGCAACTATCTCTTGGTGGAGTACAACTACCTCTTGGTGGAGTACAACTACCACTTGGTGGAGTACAACTACCACTTGGTGGAGTACAACTAAGTCTTGGTGGAGTACAACTACTAGTTGATGAGTACAACTACCTCTTGGTGGAATACAACTACCACTTGGTGGAGTACAACTACCACTTGGTGGAGTACAACTACCACTCGGTGGAGTACACCTACCTCTTGATGGAGTAAAACTACCTCTTGGTGGAGTAAAACTACCACTTGGTAGAGTACAACTACCTCTTGGTGGAGTACAACTAAGTCTTGGTGGAGTACAACTACCTCTTGGTGGAGTACAACAAAGTCTTGGTGGAGTACAACTACCACTTGGTGGAGTACAACTACCACTTGGTGGAGTACAACTACCTCTTGGTGGAGTACAACTAAGTCTTGGTGGAGTACAACTACCACTTAGTGGAGTACAACTACCTCTTGGTGGAGTACAACTACCTCTTGGTGGAGTACAACTAAGTCTTGGTGGAGTACCACTACCACTCGGTGGAGTACACCTACCTCTTGATGGAGTAATACTACCTCTTGGTGGAGTAAAATTACCACTTGGTAAAGTACAACTACCTCTTGGTGGAGTACAACTAAGTCTTGGTGGAGTACAACTACAACTTGGTGGAGTACAACTACCACTTGGTGGAGTACAACTACCTCTTGGTGGAGTACAACTACCCCTTGGTGGAGTACAACTACCCCTTGGTGGAGTACAACTACCTCTTGGTGGAATACAACTAAGTCTTGGTGGAGTACAACTACCACTTGGTGGAGTACAACTACCTCTTGGTGGAGTACAACTACCACTTAGTGGAGTATAACTATCTCTTGGTGGAGTACAACTATCTCTTGGTGGAGTACAACTAAGTCTTGGTGGAGTACAACTACCACTTGGTGGAGTACAACTACCTCTTGGAGGAGTACAACTACCACTTGGTGGAGTACAACTACCACTTGGTAGAGTACAACTATCTCTTGGTGGAGTACAACTAAGTCTTGGTGGAGTACACCTACCTCTTGGTGGAGTACAACTACCTCTTGGTGGAGTACAACTACCCTTTGGTGGAGTACAACTACCACTTGGTAAAGTACAACTACCTCTTGGTGGAGTACAACTAAGTCTTGGTGGAGTACAACTACAACTTGGTGGAGTACAACTACCACTTGGTGGAGTACAACTACCTCTTGGTGGAGTACAACTACCTCTTGGTGGAGTACAACTACCTCTTGGTGGAGTACAACTACCACTTGGTGGAGTACAACTACCTCTTGGTGGAGTACAACTAAGTCTTGGTGGAGTACAACTACCTCTTGGTGGAATACAACTAAGTCTTGGTGGAGTACAACTACCACTTGGTGGAGTACAACTACCTCTTGGTGGAGTACAACTACCACTTAGTGGAGTACAACTATCTCTTGGTGGAGTACATCTATCTCTTGGTGGAGTACAACTAAGTCTTGGTGGAGTACAACTACCACTTGGTGGAGTACAACTACCACTTGGTGGAGTACAACTACCTCTTGGTGGAGTACAACTACGTCTTCGTGGAGTACCCCTACTTTTTGATGGAGTACAACTATCTTTTGGTGGAGTAAAACTACCACTTGGTGGAGTACAACTACCTCTTGGTGGAGTACAACTAAGTCTTGGTGGAGTACAACTACCCTTTGGTGGAGTACAACTACCCTTGGTGGAGTATAACTAAGTCTTGATGGAGTACAACTATCACTTGGTGGAGTACAACTACCTCTTGGTGGAGTACAACTAAGTCTTGGTGGAGTACACCTACCTCTTGGTGGCGTACAACTACCTCTTGGTGGATTACAACTACCCCTTGGTGGAGTAAAACTACCAGTTGGTGGAGTACAACTACCACTTGGTGGAGTACAACTACCTCTTGGTGGAGTACAACTAAGTCTTCGTGGAGTACCCCTACTTTTTGATGGAGTACAACTATCTTTTGGTGGAGTAAAACTACCACTTGGTGGAGTACAACTACCTCTTGGAGGAGTACAACTACCACTTGGTGGAGTACAACTACCACTTTGGTGGAGTACAACTACCACTTGGTGGAGTACAACTACCTCTTGGTGGAGTACAACTAAGTCTTTGTGGAGTACCCCTACTTTTTGATGGAGTACAACTATCTCTTGGTGGAGTAAAACTACCACTTGGTGGAGTACAACTACCTCTTAGTGGAGTTCAACTAAGTCTTGGTGGAGTAAAACTACCACTTGGTGGAGTACAACTACCTCTTAGTGGAGTTCAACTAAGTCTTGGTGGAGTAAAACTACCACTTGGTGGAGTACAACTACCTCTTGTTGGAAAACAACTAAGTCTTGATGAGTACAACTACCACTTGGTGGAGTACAACTACCTCTTGGTGGAGTACAACTAAGTCTTGGTGGAGTACAACTAAGTCTTGGTGGAGTACAACTAAGTTTTGGTGGATGGAGTACAACTACCTCTTGGTGGAGTACAACTACCTCTTGGTGGAGTACAACTAAGTCTTGGTGGAGTACAACTAAGTCTTGGTGGAGTACAACAAAGTCTTGGTGGATGGAGTACAACTACCTCTTGGTGGAGTACAACTAAGTCTTAGTCCCGTGCGTGTCATTGATGACTGACAGGAGGAGATGAACACCAAGTGTTCCATGCTGGTGTTTACTGGTGGGAAGGAGACTCTCTTGTTTGTCCGATAGTTCTTGAATCATGGAAACAAATCTGTTGTAGTTAGTAGAGTACAAACCACGACGAGTTCTCCCCTAACGGTTCCTTCCACTTGCTTTCAGTTCCGCTACAAGAGACGCGTCTACACTCAGGCCTACTTGGATGAGAAGCAGCTGTCCAAGCTGCACACCAAGGTAAGACCAAGCTGCTCTTCTTAAAGCCTCAGTCCCTTGTTTGCATAAACTAGGAGCTGGTTGGGAATACTTGCACATCTCAAAGAGGAACTTAGGACTTGGTCCAATGTTCACACAACTTTGATTCAATGTTCACACAACTTTGGTCCAATGTTCACACAACTTTGATTCAATGTTCACACAACTTTGATCCAATGTTCACACAGCTTTGGTCCACTGTTCACCAGTATTGGGACTAACACGTTATTTTCGGCGGTAACTAGTAGTCTAACGCGTTATTTTTTATATTCAGTAACTCAGTTACCGTTACTACATGATGCGTTACTGCGTTATGTTTACGTTATTGTTGACGTAGTATCGGCTAGAAACAGAAGATCTGAGTGTGTTTTATTGGAGAGCTGCAGTGTCGTCCTTCTGAATCTTCCTGTGTCACAAGTGGGAGAAGAGAAAAGCCGCGGTGTGTGTGTGTGTGTGTGTGTGTGTGTGTGTGTGTGTGTGTGTGTGTGTGTGTGTGTGTGTGTGTGTGTGTGTGTGTGTGTGTGTGTGTGTGTTCTGGCAATGCTTACTTAATGGGGACATGGCTCTGTTTACACAGTCACCTTTAGGGGACCTCTGACGGTATGGGGACAAAAAAAACAGGTCAAACCTTTTTAAATGATAGTCAGATCCATTCCGAAGATGCCGAAGTGATTTTTAAGCTTTGGCCCATAAAACATGTTTACTGGTTAGTTTATTTTCATAGAGAATGTTCCATCCTTCTATATATGCTAGTTGGAGTTGCAGACAACTTCATTACTGCTAAACAGCAGTTTTCAGTAATGTCACAGAAGATGCAGGATTTGCTTCAACATTTAAGTGGTGAAACTTCCTATAAGAGGACAGCTGTAGTGCTCTATTCTGACCATCATGTCATATTTACTGTACACTTTTTTTTTTTTAATGGTCCTCAGTAGTCACGTACAAATTTGTGTGAATTATGGATTTACCCTAACCCTAACCCTAACCCTAACCCTAACCAACTCGCTTTCTTTATGCCTAACCCTAACCCGAACCCGAACCCTAACCCTAACCCTAACCCCAACCCTAACCCCAAACCTAACCCTAAACCTAACCCTAAACCTAACCCCAACTCGAACCCTAACCCTAACCCTAACCCCAACCCCAACCCTAGCCCTAACCCTAACCAACTCAC
>NC_084555.2:48695000-48752500 GCF_033978685.3 Nerophis lumbriciformis | reverse complement strand
TTCACACAACTTTGGTACAATGTTCACACAACGTTGGTCAAATGTTCACACAACTTTGGTCCACTGTTCACACAGCTTTGGTCCAATGTTCACACAACTTTGGTCCAAATGTTCACACAACTTTGGTCCAATATTCACACAACTTGGGTCCAATGTTCACACGAGTTTGATCCAATGTTCACACGAGTTTGATCCAATGTTCACACAACTTTGGTCCAATGTTCACACAACTTTGACCCAATGTTCACACAACTTTGGTCCAATGTTCACACAACTTTGGTCCAATGTTCACACAACTTTGGTCCAATGTTCACACAACTTTGGTCCAATGTTCACACAACTTTGATCCAATGTTCACACAACTTTGGTCCAATGTTCACACAACTTTGGTCCACTGTTCACACAACTTTGGTACAATGTTCACACAACGTTGGTCAAATGTTCACACAACTTTGGTCCAATGTTCACACAACTTTGGTCCAATGTTCACACAACTTTGGTCCCATGTTCACACGAGTTTGATCCAATGTTCACACGACTTTGGGCCAATGTTCACACAACTTTGGGCCAATGTTCACACAACTTTGGTCCAATGTTCACACAACTTTGGTCCAATGTTCACACAACTTTGATCCAATGTTCACATAACTTTGGTCCAATGTCCACACAACTTTGGTCCAATATTCACACAACTTTGATCCAATGTTCACACAACTTTGGTCCAATGTTCACACGAGTTTGATCCAATGTTCACACAACTTTGATCCAATGTTCACACAACCTTGGTCCAATGTTCAGACAACTTTGGTCCAAATGTTCACACAACTTTGGTCCAATGTTTACACAATCCTAAACTTAACCCTAACCCTACCCTAACCCTAACCCTAACCCTAGCCCTAACCCTAACCCTAACCCTAACCCCAACTCAAACCCTAACCCTAACCTTAACCCCACCCCCAACCCTAGCCCTAACCCTAACCAACCCTTTTTCTTTATGCCTAACCCTAACCCTAATCCTAACTTTAACCCTAACCCTAGCCCCAACTCTAAACCTAACCCCAACTCGAACCCCAACTCTAAACCTAACCCCAACTCGAACCCAAACCCTAACCCCAACCCCAACCCTAGCCCTAACCCTAACCAACTATTTTCTTTATGCCTAACCCTAACCCTAACCCTAATCCTAATCCTAATCCTAACCCTAATCCTAACCCTAACCCTAACCCTAACCCTAACCCTAACCCCAACCCTAACCCTAACCCTAACCCTAACCCCAACCCTAACCCTAACCCTAACCCTAACCCTAACCCCAACTCGAACCCTAACCCTAACCCTAACCCCAACCCCAACCCTAACCTGGGGATAGGTTGATTGGCAACACTAAATGGTCCCTAGTTTGTGAATGTGAGTGTGAATGTTGTCTGTCTATCTGTGTTGGCCCTGCGATAAGGTGGCGACTTGTCCAGGGTGTACCCTGCCTTCCGCCAGAATGCAGCTGAGATAGGCTTCAGCACCCCCTGCGACCCCAAAAAAGAGGACAAGCGGTAGCAAATGGATGGATGCAACTTTTTTTTTACCCTAACCCTAACCCCAAACCTAACCCTAACCCTAACCAACTTTCTTTCTTTATGCCTAACCCTAACCCTAACCCTAACCTAACCCCAACCCCAACCCCAACCCCAGCCCTAACCCTAACCCTAACCAACTATTTTTCTTTATGCCTAACCCTAACCCTAACCCTAACCCTAACCTAACCCCAACCCCAACCCCAACCCCAACCCTAGCCCTAACCCTAAACAACCATTTTACTTTATGCCTAACCCTAACCCTAAACTTAACCCTAACCCTACCCTAACCCTAACCCTAACCCTAGCCCTAACCCTAACCCTAACCCTAACCCTAACCCTAAACCTAACCCCAACTCAAACCCTAACCCTAACCCTAACCCCAACCCCAACCCCAACCCCAACCCTAGCCCTAACCCTAACGAACCCTTTTTCTTTATGCCTAACCCTAACCCTAATCCTAACCTTAACCCTAACCCTAACCCCAACTCTAAACCTAACCCCAACTCGAACCCCAACTCTAAACCTAACCCCAACTCGAACCCTAACCCTAACCCCAACCCCAACCCTAGCCCTAACCCTAACCAACTATTTTCTTTATGCCCAACCCTAACCCTAATCCTAACCCTAACCCCAACCCCAACCCCAACCCCAACTCTAAACCTAACCCTTATCCAAAATGATTTAAATGTGGTCCCCATGAACCATATGAAGTCTTCTTCCCCAGGGTCCCCAGTAAGAATGATCAGCACATGACTTCATCAATCCAGAGATTTAAAGACGTGTATGAGCTAACTGGCCAGTGGACATTTTATACCATTTTACCTTTTTATGCCTCCACAACCTGTAGAAAGGGTGGTCCCCACAAGTCATGATCAAAAACTTGGTCCCCATTCCAAATGATAACCAGTGTGTGTGTGTGTGTGTGTGTGTGTGTGTGTGTGTGTGTGTGTGTGTGTGTGTGTGTGTGTTTGGTGGAAGGGGCGTGTCTGTGTTTACTAATAACAAGACATCATGGCAGAGCCGAAGTCGAGTTTCTTAACATGGAGATATTCTCACTACTTTTCTTTTGTCGAGCACAAAGAAAAGAACATTTGAGTTAAAAGCAAGTGAAGTGAAGTGAATTATATTTATATAGCGTTTTTCTCAAGTTACTCAAAGCGCTTTACATTGTGAAACCCAATATCTAAGTTACATTGTTAAACCAGTGTGGGTGGCACTGGGAGCAGGTGGGTAAAGTGTCTTGCCCAAGGACACAACGGCAGTGACTAGGATGTGCGGAAGCGGGGATCGAACCTGCAACCCTGAGGTTGCTGGCACGACCGCTCTACCAACCGAGCTATACCGCCCCTGTGTCTTGGATCAAAGATCCTATCTACTGCCCAAAACAGCAATTGAAATCTGCTGAAACAGCTACAAAAGCAACATGCTTCGACGAAGCTAGTTAACAGACACAGACTCCGATGCCACTTCACCTCCACCTCCACCACCACCTAAGGATTTTAACGGAGGCACTGCTAGCCAGGACAACATTGATAGAGTCATTGCAGCGTATGTGCTAGAAGACATGCAGGCTATTTCTACAGTGGAGTCACCCGATTTCAGGCAGCTAATTAGCATGATAGCGGCGTCAAGCGGCAAATGGCACGGAGAACATTTTCCAAGTACCTGGACAGTGAGTACATAAAAATGGAAAGCGAGCTAAAGAAAACTCTCCAAATTCTGCCTCTGCTCATCATTCAGCACTGAAGGTACACACACTATGTCAATTCTCTTATATACTCTTTCATTCTAGACTTCTAGAGTGTTTGATTATCACATCACTCTAAATGTGTAGACTATAAAGTTCACAAACATAAAGAGGGCTCCTCGTGGGCCAGGCCAATCTTTCCTTTTCCCTAAACTAAAACTGGGGAAATGCATAGAGTGTTCTGGGCTTCAGTACAGTGTTGATCTCCTGAAGACATGATTTTATTTCACAATTCCTTGAGAGAAAAAAATGCCTGGTTATACTTTGTGTATAGCAGTATGTGTGCGGTATATAGTGACATGACATATAATCATGTCAGGTGTGCCTTCCGTGGGTGAAGCCAGGTTTACATATATGTTGTTATTATGCGGTTTGGTCCAATGTTCACACAACTTTGGTCCAAATGTTCACACAACTTTGGTCCAATATTCACACAACTTGGGTCCAATGTTCACACGAGTTTGATCCAATGTTCACACAACTTTGGTCCAATGTTCACACAACTTTGGTCCAATGTTTACACAACTTTGGTCCACTGTTCATACAACTTTGGTCCAATGTTCACACAACTTTGGTCTAATGTTCAACCAACTTTGGTCCAATGTTCACACAACTTTGATCCAATGTTCACACAACTTTGGTCCAATGTTCACACAACTTTGGTCCAATGTTCACACAACTTTGGTCCAATGTTCACACAACTTTGGTCCAATGTTCACACAACATTGATCCAATGTTCACACAACTTCGATCCAATGTTCACACAGCTTTGGTCCAATGTTCACACAACTTTGGTCCAATGTTCACACAACTTTGGTCCAATGTTCACACAACTTTGGTCCACTGTTCACACAGCTTTGGTCCAATGTTCACACAACTTTGGTCCAAATGTTCACACAACTTTGGTCCAATATTCACACAACTTGGGTCCAATGTTCACACGAGTTTGATCCAATGTTCACACGAGTTTGATCCAATGTTCACACAACTTTGGTTCAATGTTCACACAACTTTGGTCCAATGTTTACACAACTTTGGTCCACTGTTCAACCAACTTTGGTCCAATGTTCACACAACTTTGATCCAATGTTCACACAACTTTGGTCCAATGTTCACACAACTTTGGTCCAATGTTCACACAACTTTGACCCAAAGTTCACACAACTTTGGTCCACTGTTCACACAACTTTGGTCCAATGTTCACACAACTTTGGTCCAAATGTTCACACAACTTTTGTCCAATGTTCACACAGCTTTGAACCAATGTTCACACAACTTTGATCCAATGTTCACACAGCTTTGGTCCAATGTTCACACAACTTTGGTCCAATATTCACACAGCTTTGATCCAATGTTCACACAACTTTGGTCCAATGTTTACACAACTTTGATCCAACGTTCACACAACTTTGATCCAATGTTCACACAGCTTTGGTCCAATGTTCACACAACTTTGGTCCAATATTCACACAACTTTGATCCAATGTTCACACAACTTTGGTCCAATGTTCACACAAGTTTGATCCAATGTTCACACGACTTTGGTCCAATGTTCACACAACTTTGGTCCAATGTTCACACAACGTTGGTCAAATGTTCACACAACTTTGGACCAATGTTCACACAACTTTGGTCCAATGTTCACACAACTTTGGTCCAATGTTCACACAACTTTGGTCTAAAGTTCACACAACGTTGATCCAATGTTCACACAACTTTTATCCAATGTTCACACAACTTTGATCCAATGTTCACACAGCTTTGGTCCAATGTTCACACGAGTTTGGTCCAATGTTCACACAACTTTGGTCCAATGTTCACACAACTTTGGTCCAATGTTCACACAGCTTTGGTCCAATGTTCACACAACTTTGGTCCAATGTTCACACAGCTTTGGTCCAATGTTCACACAACTTTGGTCCAATGTTCACACAACGTTGGTCCAATGTTCACACAGCTTTGGTCCAATGTTCACACAACTTTGGTCCAATATTCACACAACTTTGATCCAATGTTCACACAACTTTGGTCCAATGTTCACACAGCTTTGGTCCAATGTTCACACAACTTTGGTCCAATATTCACACAACTTTGATCCAATGTTCACACAACTTTGGTCCAATGTTCACACAACTTTGGTCCAAATGTTCACACAACTTTGATCCAAGGTTTACACAACTTTGATCCAATGTTCACACAACTTTGATCCAGTGTTCACACAGCTTTGGTCCAATGTTCACACAACTTTGGTCCAATATTCACACAACTTTGATCCAATTTTCACACAACTTTGATCCAATGTTCACACATCTTTGGTCCAATTTTCACACAACTTTGATCCAATGTTCACAGAACTTTGGTCCAATGTTCACACAACTTTGGTCCAATGTTCACACAACTTTGAACCAATGTTCACACAACTTTGGTCTAATGTTCAAACAACTTTGGTCCAATGTTCACAGAACTTTGACCCAATGTTCACACAACTTTGGTCCAATATTCACACAACATTAGTCCAATGTACACACAACTTTAATCCAATGTTCACACCACTTTGACCCAATGTTCACACACTTTTGGTCCAATGTTCACACAACTTTGATCCAATGATCACACCACTTTGGTCCAATGTTCACACAACTTTGGTCCAATATTCACACAACTTTTATCCAATGTTCACTCAACTTTGGTCCAATGTTCACACAAGTTTTATCCAATGTTCACACATCTTTGGTCCAATGTTCACACAACTTTGGTCCAATGTTCACACAACTTTGGTCCAATGTTCACACAGCTTTGGTCCAATGTTCACACAAATTTGGTCCAATGTTCACACAACTTTGATCCAATGTTCACACAACTTTGGTCTAATGTTCACACAACTATGACCCAATGTTCACACAACTTTGGTCCAATGTTCACACAACTTTGGTCCAATGTTCACACAACTTTGATCCAATGTTCACACAACTTTGGTCTAAAGTTCACACAACTTTGGTCCTATGTTCACACAACTTTGATCGAATGTTCACACAACTTTGGTCCAATGTTCACACAACTTTGACCCACTGTTCACACAACTTTGTTCCAATGTTCACACAACTTTGGGCCAATGTTCACACAACTTTGGGCCAATGTTCACACAGCTTTGGTCCAATGTTCACACAACTTTGGTCCAAATGTTCACACAACTTTGATCCAATGTTTACACAACTTTGATCCAATGTTCACACAACTTTGATCCAGTGTTCACACAGCTTTGGTCCAATGTTCACACAACTTTGGTCCAATATTCACACAACTTTGATCCAATTTTCACACAACTTTGGTCTAAAGTTCACACAACTTTGATCCAATGTTCACACAACTTTGGTCCAATGTTCACACAACTTTGGTCCAATGTTCACACAACTTTATTCCAATATTCACACAGCTTTGGTCCAATGTTCACACAACTTTGGTCCAATATTCACACAACTTTGATCCAATGTTCACACAACTTTGGTCCAATGTTCACACAAGTTTGGTCCAATGTTCACACAACTTTGGTCCAATGTTCACACAACTTTGGTCCAATGTTCACACAACTTTGATCCAATGTTCACACAACTTTGGTCCAATGTTCACACAACTTTGATCCAATGTTCACACAACTTTGGTCCAATGTTCACACAACTTTGGTCCAATGTTCACACAACTTTGATCCAATGTTAACACAACTTTGTTCTAATGTTCACACAACTTTGGTCCAATGTTCACACAACTTTGGTCCACTGTTCACACAACTTTGGTACAATGTTCACACAACGTTGGTCCAATGTTCACACAACTTTGGTCCAATGTTCACACAGCTTTGGTCCAATGTTCACACAACTTTGGTCCAATGTTCACACAACTTTGGTCCAATGTTCACACAACCTTGGTCCAATGTTCACACAACTTTGGTCCAATGTTCACACAACCTTGGTCCAATGTTCACACAACTTTGGTCCAATGTTCACACAACTTTGGTCCAATGTTCACACAACTTTGGTCCAATGTTCACACAGCTTTGGTCCAATGTTCACACAACTTTGGTCCAATGTTCACACAAGTTTGATCCAATGTTCACACGACTTTGGTCCAATGTTCACACAACTTTGATCCAGTGTTCACACAGCTTTGGTCCAATGTTCACACAACTTTGGTCCAATATTCACACAACTTTGATCCAATTTTCACACAACTTTGATCCAATGTTCACACATCTTTGGTCCAATTTTCACACAACTTTGATCCAATGTTCACAGAACTTTGGTCCAATGTTCACACAACTTTGGTCCAATGTTCACACAACTTTGAACCAATGTTCACACAACTTTGGTCTAATGTTCAAACAACTTTGGTCCAATGTTCACAGAACTTTGACCCAATGTTCACACAACTTTGGTCCAATATTCACACAACATTAGTCCAATGTACACACAACTTTAATCCAATGTTCACACCACTTTGACCCAATGTTCACACACTTTTGGTCCAATGTTCACACAACTTTGATCCAATGATCACACCACTTTGGTCCAATGTTCACACAACTTTGGTCCAATATTCACACAACTTTTATCCAATGTTCACTCAACTTTGGTCCAATGTTCACACAAGTTTTATCCAATGTTCACACATCTTTGGTCCAATGTTCACACAACTTTGGTCCAATGTTCACACAACTTTGGTCCAATGTTCACACAGCTTTGGTCCAATGTTCACACAAATTTGGTCCAATGTTCACACAACTTTGATCCAATGTTCACACAACTTTGGTCTAATGTTCACACAACTATGACCCAATGTTCACACAACTTTGGTCCAATGTTCACACAACTTTGGTCCAATGTTCACACAACTTTGATCCAATGTTCACACAACTTTGGTCTAAAGTTCACACAACTTTGGTCCTATGTTCACACAACTTTGATCGAATGTTCACACAACTTTGGTCCAATGTTCACACAACTTTGACCCACTGTTCACACAACTTTGTTCCAATGTTCACACAACTTTGGGCCAATGTTCACACAACTTTGGGCCAATGTTCACACAGCTTTGGTCCAATGTTCACACAACTTTGGTCCAAATGTTCACACAACTTTGATCCAATGTTTACACAACTTTGATCCAATGTTCACACAACTTTGATCCAGTGTTCACACAGCTTTGGTCCAATGTTCACACAACTTTGGTCCAATATTCACACAACTTTGATCCAATTTTCACACAACTTTGGTCTAAAGTTCACACAACTTTGATCCAATGTTCACACAACTTTGGTCCAATGTTCACACAACTTTGGTCCAATGTTCACACAACTTTATTCCAATATTCACACAGCTTTGGTCCAATGTTCACACAACTTTGGTCCAATATTCACACAACTTTGATCCAATGTTCACACAACTTTGGTCCAATGTTCACACAAGTTTGGTCCAATGTTCACACAACTTTGGTCCAATGTTCACACAACTTTGGTCCAATGTTCACACAACTTTGATCCAATGTTCACACAACTTTGGTCCAATGTTCACACAACTTTGATCCAATGTTCACACAACTTTGGTCCAATGTTCACACAACTTTGGTCCAATGTTCACACAACTTTGATCCAATGTTAACACAACTTTGTTCTAATGTTCACACAACTTTGGTCCAATGTTCACACAACTTTGGTCCACTGTTCACACAACTTTGGTACAATGTTCACACAACGTTGGTCCAATGTTCACACAACTTTGGTCCAATGTTCACACAGCTTTGGTCCAATGTTCACACAACTTTGGTCCAATGTTCACACAACTTTGGTCCAATGTTCACACAACCTTGGTCCAATGTTCACACAACTTTGGTCCAATGTTCACACAACCTTGGTCCAATGTTCACACAACTTTGGTCCAATGTTCACACAACTTTGGTCCAATGTTCACACAACTTTGGTCCAATGTTCACACAGCTTTGGTCCAATGTTCACACAACTTTGGTCCAATGTTCACACAAGTTTGATCCAATGTTCACACGACTTTGGTCCAATGTTCACACAACTTTGATCCAATGTTCACACAACTTTGGTCCAATGTTCACACAACTTTGGGCCAATGTTCACACACCTTTGGTCCAATGTTCACACAACTTTGATCCAATGTTCACACAACTTTGATCCAATGTTCACACAACTTTGACCCAATATTCACACAACTTTGACCCAATATTCACACAACTTTGGTCCAATGTTCACACAACTTTGGTCCAATATTCACACAACTTTGTTCCAATGTTCACACAACTTTGGTCCAATGTTCACACAACTTTGGTCCAATGTTCACACAACTTTGATCCAATGTTCACACAACTTTGGTCCAATGTTCACACAACTTTGATCCAATGTTCACACAACTTTGGTCCAATGTTCACACAACTTTGGTCCAATGTTCACACAACTTTGATCCAATGTTCACACAACTTTGTTCTAATGTTCACACAACTTTGGTCCAATGTTCACACAACTTTGGTCCACTGTTCACACAACTTTGGTCCAATGTTCACACAACTTTGGGCCAATGTTCACACACCTTTGGTCCAATGTTCACACAACTTTGATCCAATGTTCACACAACTTTGATCCAATGTTCACACAACATTGGTCCAATGTTCACACAACTTTGACCCAATATTCACACAACTTTGGTCCAATGTTCACACAACTTTGGTCCAATATTCACACAACTTTGGTCCAATGTTCACACAACTTTGATCCAATATTTACACAACTTTGATCCAATGTTCACACAACTTTGGTCTAAAGTTCACACAACTTTGGTCCAATGTTCACACAACTTTGACCCAATATTCACACAACTTTGGTCCAATGTTCACACGAGTTTGATCCAATGTTCACACAACTTTGGTCCAATATTCACACAACTTTGGTCCAATGTTCACACAACTTTGGTCCACTGTTCATACAACTTTGGTCCAATGTTCACACAACTTTGACCCAATGTTCACACAACTTTGATCCAATGTTCACACAACTTTGGTCCAATGTTCACACAACTTTGATCCAATGTTCACACAACTTTGACCCAATGTTCACACAACTTTGTTCCAATGTTCTCACAATTTTGGTCCAATGTTCACACAACTTTGGTCCACTGTTCATACAACTTTGGTTCAATGTTCAAACAACTTTGGTCCAATGTTCACACAACTTTCGTCCAATGTTCACACAATTTTGGTCCAATGTTCACACAACTTCTGTCCACTGTTCATACAACTTTGGTCCAATGTTCACACAACTTTGATCCAATGTTCACATAACTTTGGTCTAATGTTCACACAACTTTGGTCCAATGTTCACACAACTTTGATCCAATGTTCACACAACTTTAATCCAATGTTCACACAACTTTGATCCAATGTTCACACAGCTTTGGTCCAATGTTCACACAACTTTGGTCCAATATTCACACAGCTTTGATCCAATGTTCGCACAACTTTGGTCCAATTTTCACACGAGTTTGATCCAATGTTCACACAACTTTGGTCCAATGGTCACACAACTTTGGGTCAATGTTCACACAACTCTGGTCCAATGTTCACACAACTTTGGTCCAAATGTTCACACAACTTTGGTCCAATGTTCACACAACTTTGGTCCAATGATCACACAACTTTGATCCAATGTTCACACAACTTTGGTCCAATGTTCACACAACTTTGGTCCAATGTTCACACGAGTTTGATCCAATGTTCACACAACTTTGGTCCAATGTTCACACAACTTTGGTCCAATGTTCACACAACTTTGATCCAATGTTCACACAACTTTGGTCCAATGATCACACAACTCGATCCAATGTTCACACAACTTTGGTCCAATGTTCACACAACTTTGGTCCAATGTTCACATGAGTTTGATCCAATGTTCACACAACTTTGGTCCAATGTTCACACAACTTTGGTCCAATGTTCACACAACTTTGGTCCAATGTTCACACAACTTTGATCCAATGTTCACACAGCTTTGGTCCAATGTTCACACAACTTTGGTCCAATGTTCACACAACTTTGGTCCAATGTTCACACAACTTTGGTCCAATGTTCACACAACTTTGGTCCAATGTTCACACAACTTTGGTCCAAATGTTCACACAACTTTGGTCCAATGTTCACACAACTTTGGTCCACTTTTCACACAACTTTGGTCCAAATGTTCACACAACTTTGGTCCAATGTTCACACAACTTTGGTCCACTTTTCACACAACTTTGGTCCAATGTTCACACAACTTTGGTCCAATGTTCACACAACTTTGGTCCAATTTTCACACAACTTCTGTCCACTGTTCATGCAACTTTGGTCCAATGTTCACACGAGTTTGATCCAATGTTCACACAACTTTGGTCCAATGTTCACACAACTTTGGTCCAATGTTCACACAACTTTGATCCAATGTTCACACAACTTTAGTCCAATGATAACACAACTTTGATCCAATGTTCACACAACTTTGGTCCAATGTTCACATGAGTTTGATCCAATGTTCACACAACTTTGGTCCAATGTTCACACAACTTTGGTCCAATGTTCACACAACTTTGGTCCAATGTTCACACAACTTTGATCCAATGTTCACACAACTTTAGTCCAATGATAACACAACTTTGATCCAATGTTCACACAACTTTGGTCCAATGTTCACATGAGTTTGATCCAATGTTCACACAACTTTGGTCCAATGTTCACACAACTTTGGTCCAATGTTCACACAACTTTGATCCAATGTTCACATAACTTTGGTCCAATGATCACACAACTTTGATCCAATGTTCACACAACTTTGGTCCAATGTTCACACAACTTTGGTCCAATGTTCACATGAGTTTGATCCAATGTTCACACAACTTTGGTCCAATGTTCACACAACTTTGGTCCAATGTTCACACAACTTTGGTCCAATGTTCACACAACTTTGATCCAATGTTCACACAGCTTTGGTCCAATGTTCACACAACTTTGGTCCAATGTTCACACAACTTTGGTCCAATGTTCACACAACTTTGGTCCAATGTTCACACAACTTTGGTCCAATGTTCACACAACATTGGTCCACTGTTCACACAACTTTAGTCCAATGTTCACACAACTTTGGTCCAAATGTTCACACAACTTTGGTCCAATGTTCACACAACTTTGGTCCACTTTTCACACAACTTTGGTCCAATGTTCACACAACTTTGGTCCAAATGTTCACACAACTTTGGTCCAATGTTCACACAACTTTGGTCCACTTTTCACACAACTTTGGTCCAATGTTCACACAACTTTGGTCCAATTTTCACACAACTTCTGTCCACTGTTCACACAACTTTGGTCCAATGTTCACACGAGTTTGATCCAATGTTCACACAACTTTGGTCCAATGTTCACACAACTTTGGTCCAATGTTCACACAACTTTGGTCCAATGATCACACAACTTTGATCCAATGTTCACACAACTTTGATCCAATGTTCACACAACTTTGGTCCAATGTTCACACAACATTGGTCCACTGTTCACACAACTTTAGTCCAATGTTCACACAACTTTGGTCCAATGTTCACACAACTTTGGTCCAAATGTTCACACGAGTTTGATCCAATGTTCACACAACTTTGGTCCAATGTTCACACAACTTTGGTCCAATGTTCACACAACTTTGATCCAATGTTCACACAACTTTGGTCCAATGATAACACAACTTTGATCCAATGTTCACACAACTTTGGTCCAATGTTCACACAACTTTGGTCCAATGTTCACATGAGTTTGATCCAATGTTCACACAACTTTGGTCCAATGTTCACACAACTTTGGTCCAATGTTCACACAACTTTGATCCAATGTTCACACAACTTTGGTCCAATGATCACACAACTTTGATCCAATGTTCACACAACTTTGGTCCAATGTTCACACAACTTTGGTCCAATGTTCACATGAGTTTGATCCAATGTTCACACAACTTTGGTCCAATGTTCACACAACTTTGGTCCAATGTTCACACAACTTTGATCCAATGTTCACACAGCTTTGGTCCAATGTTCACACAACTTTGGTCCAATGTTCACACAACTTTGGTCCAATGTTCACACAACTTTGGTCCAATGTTCACACAACTTTGGTCCAATGTTCACACAACATTGGTCCACTGTTCACACAACTTTAGTCCAATGTTCACACAACTTTGGTCCAATGTTCACACAACTTTGGTCCAAATGTTCACACAACTTTGGTCCAATGTTCACACAACTTTGGTCCACTTTTCACACAACTTTGGTCCAATGTTCACACAACTTTGGTCCAAATGTTCACACAACTTTGGTCCACTTTTCACACAACTTTGGTCCAATGTTCACACAACTTTGGTCCAATTTTCACACAACTTCTGTCCACTGTTCATGCAACTTTGGTCCAATGTTCACACGAGTTTGATCCAATGTTCACACAACTTTGGTCCAATGTTCACACAACTTTGGTCCAATGTTCACACAACTTTGGTCCAATGATCACACAACTTTGATCCAATGTTCACACAACTTTGATCCAATGTTCACACAACTTTGGTCCAATGTTCACACAACATTGGTCCAATGTTCACACAACTTTGGTCCAAATGTTCACACAACTTTGGTCCAATGTTCACACAACTTTGGTCCACTTTTCACACAACTTTGGTCCAATGTTCACACAACTTTGGTCCAAATGTTCACACAACTTTGGTCCACTTTTCACACAACTTTGGTCCAATGTTCACACAACTTTGGTCCAATTTTCACACAACTTCTGTCCACTGTTCATGCAACTTTGGTCCAATGTTCACACGAGTTTGATCCAATGTTCACACAACTTTGGTCCAATGTTCACACAACTTTGGTCCAATGTTCACACAACTTTGGTCCAATGATCACACAACTTTGATCCAATGTTCACACAACTTTGATCCAATGTTCACACAACTTTGGTCCAATGTTCACACAACATTGGTCCACTGTTCACACAACTTTAGTCCAATGTTCACACAACTTTGGTCCAATGTTCACACAACTTTGGTCCAAATGTTCACACAACTTTGGTCCAATGTTCACACAACTTTGGTCCACTTTTCACACAACTTTGGTCCAATGTTCACACAACTTTGGTCCACTTTTCACACAACTTTGGTCCAATGTTCACACAACTTTGGTCCACTTTTCACACAACTTTGGTCCAATGTTCACACAACTTTGGTCCAATGTTCACACAACTTTGGTCCAATGTTCACACAACTTTGATCCAATGTTCACACAACTTTAGTCCAATGATAACACAACTTTGATCCAATGTTCACACAACTTTGGTCCAATGTTCACATGAGTTTGATCCAATGTTCACACAACTTTGGTCCAATGTTCACACAACTTTGGTCCAATGTTCACACAACTTTGATCCAATGTTCACATAACTTTGGTCCAATGATCACACAACTTTGATCCAATGTTCACACAACTTTGGTCCAATGTTCACACAACTTTGGTCCAATGTTCACATGAGTTTGATCCAATGTTCACACAACTTTGGTCCAATGTTCACACAACTTTGGTCCAATGTTCACACAACTTTGGTCCAATGTTCACACAACTTTGATCCAATGTTCACACAGCTTTGGTCCAATGTTCACACAACTTTGGTCCAATGTTCACACAACTTTGGTCCAATGTTCACACAACTTTGGTCCAATGTTCACACAACTTTGGTCCAATGTTCACACAACATTGGTCCACTGTTCACACAACTTTAGTCCAATGTTCACACAACTTTGGTCCAAATGTTCACACAACTTTGGTCCAATGTTCACACAACTTTGGTCCACTTTTCACACAACTTTGGTCCAATGTTCACACAACTTTGGTCCAAATGTTCACACAACTTTGGTCCAATGTTCACACAACTTTGGTCCACTTTTCACACAACTTTGGTCCAATGTTCACACAACTTTGGTCCAATTTTCACACAACTTCTGTCCACTGTTCATGCAACTTTGGTCCAATGTTCACACGAGTTTAATCCAATGTTCACACAACTTTGGTCCAATGTTCACACAACTTTGGTCCAATGTTCACACAACTTTGGTCCAATGATCACACAACTTTGATCCAATGTTCACACAACTTTGATCCAATGTTCACACAACTTTGGTCCAATGTTCACACAACATTGGTCCACTGTTCACACAACTTTAGTCCAATGTTCACACAACTTTGGTCCAATGTTCACACAACTTTGGTCCAAATGTTCACACAACTTTGGTCCAATGTTCACACAACTTTGGTCCACTTTTCACACAACTTTGGTCCAATGTTCACACAACTTTGGTCCACTTTTCACACAACTTTGGTCCAATTTTCACCCAACTTCTGTCCACTGTTCATGCAACTTTGGTCCAATGTTCACACGAGTTTGATCCAATGTTCACACAACTTTGGTCCAATGTTCACACAACTTTGGTCCAATGTTCACACAACTTTGATCCAATGTTCACACAACTTTGGTCCAATGATAACACAACTTTGATCCAATGTTCACACAACTTTGGTCCAATGTTCACACAACTTTGGTCCAATGTTCACATGAGTTTGATCCAATGTTCACACAACTTTGGTCCAATGTTCACACAACTTTGGTCCAATGTTCACACAACTTTGATCCAATGTTCACACAACTTTGGTCCAATGATCACACAACTTTGATCCAATGTTCACACAACTTTGGTCCAATGTTCACACAACTTTGGTCCAATGTTCACATGAGTTTGATCCAATGTTCACACAACTTTGGTCCAATGTTCACACAACTTTGGTCCAATGTTCACACAACTTTGGTCCAATGTTCACACAACTTTGATCCAATGTTCACACAGCTTTGGTCCAATGTTCACACAACTTTGGTCCAATGTTCACACAACTTTGGTCCAATGTTCACACAACTTTGGTCCAATGTTCACACAACTTTGGTCCAATGTTCACACAACATTGGTCCACTGTTCACACAACTTTAGTCCAATGTTCACACAACTTTGGTCCAATGTTCACACAACTTTGGTCCAAATGTTCACACAACTTTGGTCCAATGTTCACACAACTTTGGTCCACTTTTCACACAACTTTGGTCCAATGTTCACACAACTTTGGTCCAAATGTTCACACAACTTTGGTCCAATGTTCACACAACTTTGGTCCACTTTTCACACAACTTTGGTCCAATGTTCACACAACTTTGGTCCAATTTTCACACAACTTCTGTCCACTGTTCATGCAACTTTGGTCCAATGTTCACACGAGTTTGATCCAATGTTCACACAACTTTGGTCCAATGTTCACACAACTTTGGTCCAATGTTCACACAACTTTGATCCAATGTTCACACAACTTTGGTCCAATGATCACACAACTTTGATCCAATGTTCACACAACTTTGGTCCAATGTTCACACAACTTTGGTCCAATGTTCACACAACTTTGGTCCAATGTTCACACAACTTTGATCCAATGTTCACACAGCTTTGGTCCAATGTTCACACAACTTTGGTCCAATGTTCACACAACTTTGGTCCAATGTTCACACAACTTTGGTCCAATGTTCACACAACTTTGGTCCAATGTTCACACAACATTGGTCCACTGTTCACACAACTTTAGTCCAATGTTCACACAACTTTGGTCCAAATGTTCACACAACTTTGGTCCAATGTTCACACAACTTTGGTCCACTTTTCACACAACTTTGGTCCAATGTTCACACAACTTTGGTCCAAATGTTCACACAACTTTGGTCCAATGTTCACACAACTTTGGTCCACTTTTCACACAACTTTGGTCCAATGTTCACACAACTTTGGTCCAATTTTCACACAACTTCTGTCCACTGTTCATGCAACTTTGGTCCAATGTTCACACGAGTTTAATCCAATGTTCACACAACTTTGGTCCAATGTTCACACAACTTTGGTCCAATGTTCACACAACTTTGGTCCAATGATCACACAACTTTGATCCAATGTTCACACAACTTTGATCCAATGTTCACACAACTTTGGTCCAATGTTCACACAACATTGGTCCACTGTTCACACAACTTTAGTCCAATGTTCACACAACTTTGGTCCAATGTTCACACAACTTTGGTCCAAATGTTCACACAACTTTGGTCCAATGTTCACACAACTTTGGTCCACTTTTCACACAACTTTGGTCCAATGTTCACACAACTTTGGTCCACTTTTCACACAACTTTGGTCCAATTTTCACCCAACTTCTGTCCACTGTTCATGCAACTTTGGTCCAATGTTCACACGAGTTTGATCCAATGTTCACACAACTTTGGTCCAATGTTCACACAACTTTGGTCCAATGTTCACACAACTTTGATCCAATGTTCACACAACTTTGGTCCAATGATAACACAACTTTGATCCAATGTTCACACAACTTTGGTCCAATGTTCACACAACTTTGGTCCAATGTTCACATGAGTTTGATCCAATGTTCACACAACTTTGGTCCAATGTTCACACAACTTTGGTCCAATGTTCACACAACTTTGATCCAATGTTCACACAACTTTGGTCCAATGATCACACAACTTTGATCCAATGTTCACACAACTTTGGTCCAATGTTCACACAACTTTGGTCCAATGTTCACATGAGTTTGATCCAATGTTCACACAACTTTGGTCCAATGTTCACACAACTTTGGTCCAATGTTCACACAACTTTGGTCCAATGTTCACACAACTTTGATCCAATGTTCACACAGCTTTGGTCCAATGTTCACACAACTTTGGTCCAATGTTCACACAACTTTGGTCCAATGTTCACACAACTTTGGTCCAATGTTCACACAACTTTGGTCCAATGTTCACACAACATTGGTCCACTGTTCACACAACTTTAGTCCAATGTTCACACAACTTTGGTCCAATGTTCACACAACTTTGGTCCAAATGTTCACACAACTTTGGTCCAATGTTCACACAACTTTGGTCCACTTTTCACACAACTTTGGTCCAATGTTCACACAACTTTGGTCCAAATGTTCACACAACTTTGGTCCAATGTTCACACAACTTTGGTCCACTTTTCACACAACTTTGGTCCAATGTTCACACAACTTTGGTCCAATTTTCACACAACTTCTGTCCACTGTTCATGCAACTTTGGTCCAATGTTCACACGAGTTTGATCCAATGTTCACACAACTTTGGTCCAATGTTCACACAACTTTGGTCCAATGTTCACACAACTTTGATCCAATGTTCACACAACTTTGGTCCAATGATCACACAACTTTGATCCAATGTTCACACAACTTTGGTCCAATGTTCACACAACTTTGGTCCAATGTTCACATGAGTTTGATCCAATGTTCACACAACTTTGGTCCAATGTTCACACAACTTTGGTCCAATGT
Source organism: Nerophis lumbriciformis (assembly GCF_033978685.3). NCBI lineage: Eukaryota > Metazoa > Chordata > Actinopteri > Syngnathiformes > Syngnathidae > Nerophis > Nerophis lumbriciformis. The sequence goes on along the minus strand of NC_084555.2, from coordinate 48,733,661 downwards.
TCACACAACTTTGGTCCAATGTTCACACAACTTTGATCCAATGTTCACACAGCTTTGGTCCAATGTTCACACAACTTTGGTCCAATGTTCACACAACTTTGGTCCAATGTTCACACAACTTTGGTCCAATGTTCACACAACTTTGGTCCAATGTTCACACAACATTGGTCCACTGTTCACACAACTTTAGTCCAATGTTCACACAACTTTGGTCCAATGTTCACACAACTTTGGTCCAAATGTTCACACAACTTTGGTCCAATGTTCACACAACTTTGGTCCACTTTTCACACAACTTTGGTCCAATGTTCACACAACTTTGGTCCAATTTTCACACAACTTCTGTCCACTGTTCATGCAACTTTGGTCCAATGTTCACACAACTTTGGTCCAATGTTCACACAACTTTGGTCCAATGTTCACACAACTTTGGTCCAATGTTCACACAACTTTGATCCAATGTTTACACAACTTTGGTCCAATGTTTACACAACTTTGATCCAATGTTCACACAACTTTGATCCAATGTTCACACAGCTTTGGTCCAATGTTCACACAACTTTTGTCCAATGTTCACACAACTTTGATCCAATGTTCACACATCTTTGATCCAATGTTCACACAACTTTGGTGCAATGTTCACACAACTTTGATCCAATGTTCACACAACTTTGGTCCAATGTTCACACAACTTTGATCCAATGTTCACACAACTTTGGTCCAATGTTCACACAACTTTGGTCCAATGTTCACACAACTTTGGTCCAATGTTCACACAACTTTGGTCCAATGTTCACACAACTTTGGTCCAATGTTCACACAACTTTGATCCAATATTCACACAACTTTGATCCAATATTCACACAACTTTGATCCAATGTTCACACAACTTTGGTCCAATGTTCACACAACTTTGGTCCAATGTTCACACAACTTTGGTCCAATGTTCACACAACTTTGGTCCAATGTTCACACAACTTTGGTCCAATGTTCACACAACTTTGATCCAATGTTTACACAACTTTGGTCCAATGTTCACACAACTTTGATCCAATGTTCACACAACTTTGGTCCAATGTTCACACAACTTTGATCCAATGTTCACACAACTTTGATCCAATGTTCACACAACCTTGGTCCAATGTTCACACAACTTTGGTCCAATGTTCACACAACTTTGGTCCAATGTTCACACAACTTTGGTCCAATGTTCACACAACTTTGGTCCAATGTTCACACAACTTTGATCCAATGTTCACACAACTTTGATCCAATGTTCACACAACCTTGGTCCAATGTTCACACAACTTTGGTCCAATATTCACACAACTTTGATCCAATGTTTACACAACTTTGATCCAATGTTCACACAACTTTGATCCAATTATCACACAGCTTTGGTCCAATGTTCACACAACTTTGGTCTAATATTCACACAATTTTGATCCAATGTTCACACAACTTTGGATCCATGTTCACACAACTTTGACCGAATGGTCACACAACTTTGTTCCAATGTTCACACAATTTTGGTCCAATGTTCACACAACTTTGGTCCACTGTTCATACAACTTTGGTCCAATGTTCACACAACTTTGATCCAATGTTCAGACAACTTTGGTCCAATGTTCACACAACTTTGATCCAATGTTCACACAACTTTGGTCCAATGTTCACACAACTTTGATCCAATGTTCACACAGCTTTGATCCAATGTTCACACAACTTTGGTCCAATGTTCACACAACTTTGAACCAATGTTCACACAACTTTGATCCAATGTTCACACAACTTTGGGCCAATGTTCACACAACTTTGGTCCAATGTTCACACAACTTTGGTCCAATGTTCACACAACTTTGGTCCAATGTTCACACAACTTTGATCCAATGTTCACACAACTTTGGTCCAATGTTCACACAGCTTTGGTCCAATGTTCACACAACTTTGGTCCAATGTTCACACAGCTTTGGTCCAATGTGCACACAACTTTGGTCTAAAGTTCACACAACTTTGATCCAATGTTCACGCAACTTTGGTCCAATGTTCACACGAGTTTGATCCAATGTTCACACGACTTTGATCCAATGTTCACATAACTTTGGTCCAATGTCCACACAACTTTGGTCCAATATTCACACAACTTTGATCCAATGTTCACACAACTTTGGTCCAATATTCACACAACTTTGATCCAATGTTCACACGAGTTTGATCCAATATTCACACGATTTTGATCCAATGTTCACACAACATTGGTCCAATGTTCACACAACCTTGGTCCAATGTTCACACAACTTTGGTCCAATGTTCACACAACTTTGGTCCAATGTTCACACAACTTTGATCCAATGTTCACACAACTTTGATCCAATGTTCGCACAACTTTGGTCCAATGTTCACACAACTTTGGTCCAATGTTCACACAACATTGGTCTACTGTTCACACAACTTTAGTCCAATGTTCACACAACTTTGGTCCAATGTTCACTCAACTTTTGTCCAAATGTTCACACAACTTTGGTCCAATGTTCACATAACTTTGGTCCACTTTTCACACAACTTTGGTCCAATGTTCACACAACTTTGGTCCAATTTTCACACAACTTCTGTCCACTGTTCATGCAACTTTGGTCCAATGTTCACACAACTTTGGTCCAATGTTCACACAACTTTGGTCCAATGTTCACACAACTTTGGTCCAATGTTCACACAACTTTGATCCAATGTTCACACAACTTTGGTCCAATGTTCACACAGCTTTGGTCCAATGTTCACACAACTTTGGTCCAATGTTCACACAGCTTTGGTCCAATGTGCACACAACTTTGGTCTAAAGTTCACACAACTTTGATCCAATGTTCACGCAACTTTGGTCCAATGTTCACACGAGTTTGATCCAATGTTCACACGACTTTGATCCAATGTTCACATAACTTTGGTCCAATGTCCACACAACTTTGGTCCAATATTCACACAACTTTGATCCAATGTTCACACAACTTTGGTCCAATATTCACACAACTTTGATCCAATGTTCACACGAGTTTGATCCAATATTCACACGATTTTGATCCAATGTTCACACAACATTGGTCCAATGTTCACACAACCTTGGTCCAATGTTCACACAACTTTGGTCCAATGTTCACACAACTTTGGTCCAATGTTCACACAACTTTGATCCAATGTTCACACAACTTTGATCCAATGTTCGCACAACTTTGGTCCAATGTTCACACAACTTTGGTCCAATGTTCACACAACATTGGTCTACTGTTCACACAACTTTAGTCCAATGTTCACACAACTTTGGTCCAATGTTCACTCAACTTTTGTCCAAATGTTCACACAACTTTGGTCCAATGTTCACACAACTTTGGTCCACTTTTCACACAACTTTGGTCCAATGTTCACACAACCTTGGTCCAATTTTCACACAACTTCTGTCCACTGTTCATGCAACTTTGGTCCAATGTTCACACAACTTTGGTCCAATGTTCACACAACTTTGGTCCAATGTTCACACAACTTTGGTCCAATGTTCACACAACTTTGGTCCAATGTTCACACAACTTTGATCCAATATTCACACAACTTTGATCCAATGTTCACACAACTTTGGTCCAATGTTCACACAACTTTGGTCCAATGTTCACACAACTTTGGTCCAATGTTCACACAACTTTGGTCCACTTTTCACACAACTTTGGTCCAATGTTCACACAACCTTGGTCCAATTTTCACACAACTTCTGTCCACTGTTCATGCAACTTTGGTCCAATGTTCACACAACTTTGGTCCAATGTTCACACAACTTTGGTCCAATGTTCACACAACTTTGGTCCAATGTTCACACAACTTTGGTCCAATGTTCACACAACTTTGATCCAATATTCACACAACTTTGATCCAATGTTCACACAACTTTGGTCCAATGTTCACACAACTTTGGTCCAATGTTCACACAACTTTGGTCCAATGTTCACACAACATTGGTCCACTGTTCACACAACTTTAGTCCAATGTTCATACAACTTTGATCCAATGTTCACACAACTTTGATCCAATGTTCACACTACTTTGATCCAATGTTCACACAGCTTTGGTCCAATGTTCACACAACTTTTGTTTAATGTTCACACAACTTTGGTCTAATGTTCACACAACTTTGGGCCACTGTTCACACAACTTTGATCCAATGTTCACACAACTTTATACTGTGAGGTGGATCTCAAGAAGTGCTCTGATTCCATCAGGCTTTGCTCATAGAGAATAATTGGAGTGTTTATGATTTCAGTGCAATCTTTTAGCCACAAGAAGGAATTATGCTACTTTTCTAGAAGTCTAGGCAGGACAGACGGTCAGAAAGGTGTGACGATATTCAAGGTTTTAAATAAGAACTTAACTCCTACTCCACTTTAGAATGTTGGCCCTTCCCACTTGCTTGGTCATCAGCTTCATTTATATTCCATGAACAATTGATGGCGTGTTTAATTAGCGCTCAGCAAACATGTGAAAGCAACACGCATGCTTGCCACTAAAAAGCCTCTCATGAATTATTGATATTTCTTCTACTTGTGTAATTATCACATTAGTACTGCAGACTTCAACTTTTTAAGCAGATAGGGGAACAAAGTAGCACTTTTCAACACTTGTCCAAAAATAAATTTTTTCCCTGGAGCCAACTCCATTTGTTTTGTTATGTAGATTATTCTAATGTATTCTGCTGGCTTTGCATTTGCCTCATGATTTACTTGAAATACTGCACATTTCATTATATACCCCTTTTTCCTGACTATAGAGCGCACATTTTACAGTAACTAAATATGTATCCAAGTATTAGCCGCACCGGACTATAAATCCCAGATAATTATGTTGTGAAATGAGTTATTTACATAGAAATGTTTATTTATAACAGTTAATTGTTTCCAGACAGTGTCTGTAACACGGCAGTAAAACGGCTGATCGAACAAAACAGAAGTCACGGTCATGGACCCACTAGCTGCGCAGGCTAGCTCTCCAATCAGCTTAACAGACTCAATAACTCCACGGTGACGTTTTGGTGAATTTACCAAACAATACGAAAAGAATGCCATTGTAAGTTAATAATACTAACACAGACACTCGTAAAGGTTTTAGCATATTAGCTAATGCTAACGACGCTAGCTTGGTTACATTACAATAGCATGTACAAATATGCATGAAAACACTGCCACACGCATCACACATGGGATGGTTTAGTAAGTACGAATTGTTTTAGTTATATTGTAAAACTTAAAAACGTTGCTCGGAGTGATGAATGAAGAATTTTTTCGTGCAAAAACGCTACGGACGCTTAATACCGGTTTACGGCATCAACACAGGAAGTGCATGGTGTTTAGTGAGCAGCATGGTGTGATATATTACATGTTATTATAAATGTTACTGCATGACATATATACTTACATCATTATATATTACATGTTATTATGAATGTTACTACATGACATATATACTTACATTATTATATATTACATGTTATTATGAATGTTACTACATTACATATATACTTACATCATGTATATATTACATGTTATTATAAATTTTACTACATGACATATATACTTACATCATGTATATATTACATGTTATTAGAATGTTACTACATGACATATATACTTACATTATTATATATTACATGTTATTATGAATGTTACTACATTACATGTATACTTACATCATGTATATATTACATGTTATTATGAATGTTACTAGATACTACATATATACTTACATCATGTATATATTACATGTTATTATAAATGTTACTACATTACATATATACTTACATCATGTATATATTACATGTTATTATAAATGTTACTACATGACATATATACTTACATCATGTATATATTACATGTTATTAGAATATTACTACATGACATATATACTTACATTATTATATATTACATGTTATTAGAATGTTACTACATGACATATATACTTACATTATTATATATTACATGTTATTATGAATGTTACTACATTACATGTATACTTACATCATGTATATATTACATGTTATTATGAATGTTACTAGATACTACATATATACTTACATCATGTATATATTACATGTTATTATAAATGTTACTACATTACATATATACTTACATCATGTATATATTACATGTTATTATAAATGTTACTACATGACATATATACTTACATCATGTATATATTACATGTTATTAGAATATTACTACATGACATATATACTTACATTATTATATATTACATGTTATTAGAATGTTACTACATGACATATATACTTACATTATTATATATTACATGTTATTATGAATGTTACTACATTACATGTATACTTACATCATGTATATATTACATGTTATTATGAATGTTACTAGATACTACATATATACTTACATCATGTATATATTACATGTTATTATAAATGTTACTACATTACATATATACTTACATCATGTATATATTACATGTTATTATAAATGTTACTACATTACATATATACTTACATCATGTATATATTACATGTTATTATAAATGTTACTACATGACATATATACTTACATCATGTATATATTACATGTTATTAGAATGTTACTACATGACATATATACTTACATTATTATATATTACATGTTATTAGAATGTTACTACATGACATATATACTTACATTATTATATATTACATGTTATTATGAATGTTACTACATTACATGTATACTTACATCATGTATATATTACATGTTATGATGAATGTTACTAGATACTACATATATACTTACATCATGTATATATTACAAGTTATTATGAATGTTACTACATTACATATATACTTACATCATTATATATTACATGTTATTATGAATGTTACTACATGACATATATACTTACATCATTATATATTACATGTTATTATGAATGTTACTACATTACATGTATACTTACATCATGTATATATACATGTTATTATGAATGTTACTACATGACATATATACTTACATCATGTATATAGTACATGCTATTATGAATGTTACTATATGACATATGTACTTACATCATGTATATATTACATGTTATTATGAATGTTACTACATGACATATATACTTACATCATGTATATATTACATGTTATTATGAATGTTACTACATTACATATATACTTACATCATGTATATATTACATGTTATTATGAATGTTACTAGATACTACATATATACTTACATCATGTATATATTACAAGTTATTATGAATGTTACTACATTACATATATAATTACATCATGTATATATTACAAGTTATTATGAATGTTACTACATTACATATATACTTACATCATGTATATATTACATGTTATTATAAATGTTACTGCATGACATATATACTTACATCATTATATATTACATGTTATTATGAATGTTACTACATGACATATATACTTACATTATTATATATTACATGTTATTATGAATGTTACTACATTACTTGTATACTTACATAATGTATATATTACATGTTATTATAAATTTTACTACATGACATATATACTTACATCATGTATATATTACATGTTATTAGAATGTTACTACATGACATATATACTTACATTATTATATATTACATGTTATTATGAATGTTACTACATTACATGTATACTTACATCATGTATATATTACATGTTATTATGAATGTTACTAGATACTACATATATACTTACATCATGTATATATTACATGTTATTATAAATGTTACTACATTACATATATACTTACATCATGTATATATTACATGTTATAATAAATGTTACTACATGACATATATACTTACATTATTATATATTACATGTTATTATGAATGTTACTACATTACATGTATACTTACATCATGTATATATTAGATGTTATTATGAATGTTACTAGATACTACATATATACTTACATCATGTATATATTACATGTTATTATAAATGTTACTACATTACATATATACTTACATCATGTATATATTACATGTTATTATAAATGTTACTACATGACATATATACTTACATCATGTATATATTACATGTTATTAGAATATTACTACATTACATATATACTTACGTTATTATATATTACATGTTATTAGAATGTTACTACATGACATATATACTTACATTATTATATATTACATGTTATTATGAATGTTACTACATTACATGTATACTTACATCATGTATATATTACATGTTATTATGAATGTTACTAGATACTACATATATACTTACATCATGTATATATTACATGTTATTATAAATGTTACTACATTACATATATACTTACATCATGTATATATTACATGTTATTATAAATGTTACTACATGACATATATACTTACATCATGTATATATTACATGTTATTAGAATATTACTACATGACATATATACTTACATTATTATATATTACATGTTATTAGAATGTTACTACATGACATATATACTTACATTATTATATATTACATGTTATTATGAATGTTACTACATTACATGTATACTTACATCATGTATATATTACATGTTATTATGAATGTTACTAGATACTACATATATACTTACATCATGTATATATTACATGTTATTATAAATGTTACTACATTACATATATACTTACATCATGTATATATTACATGTTATTATAAATGTTACTACATTACATATATACTTACATCATGTATATATTACATGTTATTATAAATGTTACTACATGACATATATACTTACATCATGTATATATTACATGTTATTAGAATGTTACTACATGACATATATACTTACATTATTATATATTACATGTTATTAGAATGTTACTACATGACATATATACTTACATTATTATATATTACATGTTATTATGAATGTTACTACATTACATATATACTTACATCATGTATATATTACCTGTTATTATGAATGTTACTACATTACATATATACTTACATCATGTATATATTACATGTTATTATGAATGTTACTAGATACTACATATATACTTACATCATGTTTATATTACATGTTATTATGAATGTTACTACATGACATATATACTTACATCATGTATATATTACATGTTATTATAAATGTTACTACATGACATATATACTTACATCATGTATATAGTACATGCTATTATGAATGTTACTATATGACATATGTACTTACATCATGTATATATTACATGTTATTATGAATGTTACTACATTACATATATACTTACATCATGTATATATTACATGTTATTATGAATGTTACTACATTACATATATACTTACATCATGTATATATTACCTGTTATTATGAATGTTACTACATTACATATATACTTACATCATGTATATATTACATGTTATTATGAATGTTACTAGATACTACATATATACTTACATCATGTATATATTACAAGTTATTATGAATGTTACTACATATCATATATACTTACATCATGTATATATTACATGTTATTATAAATGTTGGACTTTGTAAGAAACAAATATGTGTCAGTATTCAGCTGCCCGGGTTCAAACATTAGCCTACTTTGCTAGCATGGAGTTGATTCGCCGTAGGCCCAAGTTCAAAATGAGGTCATCAATAATAGGATTTTTTTTGTTATTGTTCCTGCCCTGCTCACCCTGCTCTTGTCCTCCTTCACTCATGCAGGCACTCAAAGTACACACACAGTACACAAAGAGTATACAAACAGTACACACACAGTACACAAAGAGTATACAAACAGTACACACACAGTACACATTGAGTACACAAACAGTACACACACAGTGCACATTGTAATGATGTCACAGAGGTGGTATAGTTATATAGTTTGTATACATTGTGTATTAAAGCTTGCATGCAAAGCCTCAGTGTAGTTGCCTTATATGGTCATGGGGATGTTTGAGGAAGTAAATGGTCATGTTTAGTAACACACTATTTGCTATCATGCTCATGAAAGTAGCCTTGCCACAAAATAATGTACAGTATGTGCTAATATGAACAATATCATGTACAGTATGTGCTAATATGAACAATATCATGTACAGTATGTGCTAATATGAACAATATCATGTACAGTATTTGCTAATATTAACAAGATCATGTACAGTATGTGCTAATTTGAACAAGATCATGTACAGTATGTGCTAATATTAGCAAGATCATGTACAGTATGTGCTAATATTATTTGCTGGGCTTGCAGTAATTGACACTTACTTGTATGAGTCACATACAGTAAGTTTGCCATAAGATATTTTCTAACAGACGTGTTGACGTCATGTGACTCCTCCCACAGTCATGTGACTCCTCCCACAGTCACGTGACTCCTCCCACAGTCACGTGACTCCCCCCACAGACGTCACTCTCACAAACAACTGATTGTGTCAATGGAAATTCCTGCATCATCAAACACATCATTACATGTACAGTACACTTTATTGTGTGTGTGTATGTGTGTGTGTGTGTGTGTGTGTGTGTGTGTGTGTGTGTGTGTGTGTGTGTGTGTGCTGACATTGTGTGAATATGTGTGTGCGTGTATGTGTGTGTGTGTGTGTGTGTGTGTAGGTGCGTGCGTGAGCTGACATTGTGTGTGTGCTGATATTGTGTGAATGTGCGTGTATATGTGTGTGTGTGTGCTGACATTGTGTGTGTGTGTGAGTGTGCATGTTCTCCTCAACAACTTCTCATGCATCTTCTCCTCCTTCACATCTTCTCATGCATCATCTCCTCCTTCATCTTCTCATGCATCTTCTCCTCCTTCACATCTTCTCATGCATCATCTCCTCCTTCATCTTCTCATGCATCTTCTCCTCCTTCTTCATCTTCTCATGCATCTTCTCCTCCTTCATCTTCTCATGCATCTTCTCCTTCTTCATCTTCTCATGCATCTTCTCCTCCTTCATCTTCTCATGCATCTTCTCCTTCTTCACATCTTCTCATGCATCTTCTCCTCCTTCACATCTTCTCATGCATCTTCTCCTCCTTCACATCTTCTCATGCATCTTCTCATCCTTCTTCATCTTCTCATGCATCTTCTCCTCCTTCACATCTTCTCATGCATCTTCTCCTCCTTCACATCTTTTCATGCATCTCCTCCTTCTTCATCTTCTCATGCATCTTCTCCTCCTTCACATCTTCTCATGCATCTCCTCCTTCACATCTTCTCATGCATCTTCTCCTCCTTCACATCTTCTCATGCATCTTCTCCTCCTTCACATCTTCTCATGCATCTTCTCATCCTTCTTCATCTTCTCATGCATCTTCTCCTCCTTCACATCTTCTCATGCATCTTCTCCTCCTTCACATCTTTTCATGCATCTCCTCCTTCTTCATCTTCTCATGCATCTTCTCCTCCTTCACATCTTCTCATGCATCTCCTCCTTCACATCTTCTCATGCATCTTCTCCTCCTTCACATCTTCTCATGCATCTTCTCCTCCTTCACATCTTCTCATGCATCTTCTCCTCCTTCACATCTTCTCATGCATCTTCTCATCCTTCTTCATCTTCTCATGCATCTTCTCCTCCTTCACATCTTCTCATGCATCTCCTCCTTCTTCATCTTCTCATGCATCTTCTCCTCCTTCACATCTTTTCATGCATCTCCTCCTTCTTCATCTTCTCATGCATCTTCTCCTCCTTCACATCTTCTCATGCATCTCCTCCTTCTTCATCTTCTCATGCACTTTCTCCTCCTTCACATCTTCTCATGCATCATCTCCTCCATTACAACTTCTCATGCATTTTCCTCCTCCTTCATCTTCTCCTACTTCACATCTTCTCATGCATCTTCTCCTCCGTCTTCTCATGCATCTTCTCCTCCTTCATCTTCTCATGCATCATCTCCTCCTTTATCTTCTCATGCATCTTCTCCTCCTTCACCTTATAAAGCATCTCCTCCTCCATCTTCTCATGCATCTTCTCCTCCTTCATCTTCTAATGCATCTTCTCAAGCATCTTCTCCTCCTTCATCTTCTCATGCATCTTCTCCTCCTTCACATCTTCTCATGCATCATCTCCTCCTTCTTCATCTTCTCATGCATCTTCTCCTCCTTCATCTTATCATGCATCTTATCCTCCTTCATCTTCTCATGCATCTTCTCCTCCTTCACATCTTCTCATGCATCTTCTCCTCCTTCATCTTCTCATGCATCTTCTCCTCCTTCACATCTTCTCATGCATCTTCTCCTCCTTCATCTTCTCATGCATCTTCTCCTCCTTCACATCTTCTCATGCATCTTCTCCTCCTTCACATCTTTTCATGCATCTCCTCCTTCTTCATCTTCTCATGCATCTTCTACTCCTTCACATCTTCTCATGCATCTTCTCCTCCTTCATCTTCTCATGCATCATCTCCTCCTTTATCTTCTCATGCATCTTCTCCTCCTTCACCTTATAAAGCATCTCCTCCTCCATCTTCTCATGCATCTTCTCCTCCTTCATCTTCTAATGCATCTTCTCAAGCATCTTCTCCTCCTTCATCTTCTCATGCATCTTCTCCTCCTTCACATCTTCTCATGCATCATCTCCTCCTTCTTCATCTTCTCATGCATCTTCTCCTCCTTCATCTTATCATGCATCTTCTCCTCCTTCATCTTCTCATGCATCTTCTCCTCCTTCACATCTTCTCATGCATCTTCTCCTCCTTCATCTTCTCATGCATCTTCTCCTCCTTCACATCTTCTCATGCATCTTCTCCTCCTTCATCTTCTCATGCATCTTCTCCTCCTTCACATCTTCTCATGCATCTTCTCCTCCTTCACATCTTTTCATGCATCTCCTCCTTCTTCATCTTCTCATGCATCTTCTACTCCTTCACATCTTCTCATGCATCTCCTCCTTCTTCATCTTCTCATGCACTTTCTCCTCCTTCACATCTTCTCATGCATCATCTCCTCCATTACAACTTCTCATGCATTTTCCTCCTCCTTCATCTTCTCCTACTTCACATCTTCTCATGCATCTTCTCCTCCGTCTTCTCATGCATCTTCTCCTCCTTCATCTTCTCATGCATCATCTCCTCCTTTATCTTCTCATGCATCTTCTCCTCCTTCACCTTATAATGCATCTCCTCCTCCATCTTCTCATGCATCTTCTCCTCCTTCATCTTCTAATGCATCTTCTCAAGCATCTTCTCCTCCTTCATCTTCTCATGCATCTTCTCCTCCATCTTCTCATGCATGTTCTCCTCCTTCATCTTCTCATGCATCTTCTCCTCCGTCTTCTCATGCATCTTTTCCTCCTTCATCTTCTCCTTCTTCATCTTCTCATGCATCTTCTCCTCCGTCTTCTCATGCATCCTTTCCTCCTTCATCTTCTCCTCCTTCATCTTCTTATGCATCTTCTCTTCCTTCATCTTCTCATGCATCTTCTCCTTTTTCATCTTCTCATGCATCTTCTCCTCCTTCATCTTCTCATGCATCTTCTCCTTTTTCATCTTCTCATGCATCTTCTCTTCCTTCATCTTTTCATGCATCTTCTCCTCCTTCATCTTCTCATGCATCTTCTCCTTTTTCATCTTCTCATGCATCTTCTCCTCCTTCATCTTCTCATGCATCTTCTCCTCCTTCATCTTCTCATGCATCTCCTCCTCCTTCATCTTCTAATGCAGCTTCTCCTCCATCTTCTCATGCATCTTCTCCTCCTTCATCTTCTAATGCATCTTCTCATCCATCTTGTCATGCATCTTCTCCTCCTTCATCTTCTCATGCATCTTCTCCTCCGTCGTCTCATGCATCCTCTCCTCCTTCATCTTCTCCTCCTTCATCTTCTCATGCATCTTCTCCTCCTTCATCTTCTCATGCATCTTCTCCTCCTTCATCTTCTCATGCATCTTCTCCTCCTTCATCTTCTCATGCATCTTCTCCTTTTTCATTTCCTCATGCATCTTTTCCTCCTTCATCTTCTCATGCATCTTCTCCTCCTCCATCTTCTCATGCATCTTCTCCTCCTCCATCTTCTCATGCATCTTCTCCTCCTTCATCTTCTCCTCCTTCATCATCTCATGCATCTCCTCCTCCTTCATCTTCTCATATGCATCTTCTCCTACTTCACATCTTCTCATGCATCTGCTCCTCCTCCATCTTCTCATGCATCTTCTCCTCCTTCATCTTCTCCTCCTTCATCTTCTCCTCCTCCATCTTCTCATGCATCTTCTCCTCCTTCATCTTCTCCTCCTTCATCTTCTCCTCCTTCATCTTCTCATGCATCTCCTCCTCCTTCATCTTCTCATGCATCTCCTCCTCCTTCATCTTCTCATGCATCTTCTCCTACTTCACATCTTCTCATGCATCTTCTCCTCCTCCATCTTCTCATGCATCTTCTCCTCCTTCATCTTCTCCTCCTTCATCTTCTCATGCATCTCCTCCTCCTACATCTTCTCATGCATCTCCTCCTCCTTCATCTTCTCATGCATCTCCTCCTCCTTCATCTTCTCATGCATCTCCTCCTCCTTCATCTTCTCATGCATCTTCTCCTACTTCACATCTTCTCATGCATCTTCTCCTCCTCCATCTTCTCATGCATCTTCTCCTACTTCACATCTTCTCATGCATCTTCTCCTCCTCCTCCATCTTCTCATGCATCTACTCCTTTTTCATCTCCTCATGCATCTTTTCCTCCTTCATCTTCTCATGCATCTTCTCCTCCTCCATCTTCTCATGCATCTTCTCCTCCTCCATCTTCTCATGCATCTTCTCCTCCTTCATCTTCTCCTCCTTCATCTTCTCATGCATCTTCTCCTCCTTCATCTTCTCATGCATCTTCTCCTTTTTCATCTCCTCATGCATCTTTTCCTCCTTCATCTTCTCATGCATCTTCTCCTCCTCCATCTTCTCATGCATCTTCTCCTCCTTCATCTTCTCATGCATCTCCTCCTCCTTCATCTTCTCATATGCATCTTCTCCTACTTCACATCTTCTCATGCATCTGCTCCTCCTCCATCTTCTCATGCATCTTCTCCTCCTTCATCTTCTCCTCCTTCATCTTCTCATGCATCTTCTCCTCCTTCATCTTCTCCTCCTTCATCTTCTCCTCCTTCATGTTCTCATGCATCTCCTCCTCCTTCATCTTCTCATGCATCTCCTCCTCTTTCATCTTCTCATGCATCTTCTCCTACTTCACATCTTCTCATGCATCTTCTCCTCCTCCATCTTCTCATGCATCTTCTCCTCCTTCATCTTCTCCTCCTTCATCTTCTCATGCATCTCCTCCTCCTACATCTTCTCATGCATCTCCTCCTCCTTCATCTTCTCATGCATCTCCTCCTCCTTCATCTTCTCATGCATCTCCTCCTCCTTCATCTTCTCATGCATCTTCTCCTACTTCACATCTTCTCATGCATCTTCTCCTCCTCCATCTTCTCATGCATCTTCTCCTACTTCACATCTTCTCATGCATCATCTTCTCCTTCTTCATCTTCTCATGCACCTTCTCCTACTTCACATCTTCTCATGCATCTTCTCCTCCTCCATCTTCTCATGCATCTTCTCCTCTTTCATCTTCTCCTCCTTCATCTTCTCATGCATCTCCTCCTCCTTCATCTTCTCATGCATCTCCTCCTCCTTCATCTTCTCATGCATCTTCTCCTACTTCACATCTTCTCGTGCATCTTCTCCTCCTCCATCTTCTCATGCATCTTCTCCTCTTTCATCTTCTCCTCCTTCATCTTCTCATGCATCTCCTCCTCCTACATCTTCTCATGCATCTCCTCCTCCTTCATCTTCTCATGCATCTCCTCCTCCTTCATGTTTCCCGCCTTTTTCTCCTGCACTCGCCCACTCTGCTACTCTCCTCCCTCTCTCACTTCTCTCCAGCGGTCGTGCACAATCTGCACACTTCCCCGTCACCCTCTCTACGCCTCCCCTGTGCGGCGCATGCGTCTGTCCCGGGGTGAGTGTGTGTGTGTGTGTGTGTGTGTGTGTGTGTGTGTGTGTGTGTGTGTGTGTGTGTGTGTGTGTGTGTGTGTGTGTGTGTGTGTGTGTGTGAGTGTGTGTGTGTGTGTGTGTGTGTGAATGCCCATGTGCTACTTTGACAAGGGAGAGAGAAGGGATGAGGAACATGTCTGAAGAAGAAGGAGGAGAAGGGCGGACCTGTTCATGTGGATGATGTTTTGGCTTTGGGAGTGTGTGTGTGACGGAGAGTGTGTGTGTGACGGAGTGTGTGACGGAGAGTGTGTGTGTGGCGGAGAGTGTGTGTGTGACGGAGAGTGTGTCCACGTGTGAAATGGGTTGCGCTCTGGGCAGAAGGAAAGCGTCAGAGAAAAGTCCAGAAGCCAGGAAGGCCAGAGTCAATAGTAAGGTAGTCCATGATCTTCATCATCTGCATGTTTGTCTTCCTCCACTTCCTGTCTCCCAGCACCTTGCCTACCTCCTCTCCTCTCTGTGTTCCTCCTGCGGGTCTGCTGGGCTGCCAGGAGTTGCTGCAGTCTTGTCTGAAAGGCTGCCAGAATGCTAATGCTGGTCCACTTAGGGACCGCGGTGCAGGATCCTTGTGGATTTGTTCCTAACAAGTCAAGACTTTGGTCCACTTAGGGACCGGAGAGCAGGATCCGTGTGGATTTGTTCCTAATAAGTCAAGACTTTGGTCCACTTAGGGACCGGAGAGCAGGATCCGTGTGGATTTGTTCCTAATAAGTCAAGACTTTGGTCCACTTAGGGACCAGGGTGCTGGATCCTTGTGGATTTGTTGCTAACAGGTCAAGACTTTAGTCCACTTAAGGATCGGAGAGCAGGATCCATGTAGATTTGTTCCTAACAAAGTCAAGACTTTTGTCCACTTAGGGACCGGGGTGCCGGATCCTTGTGGATTTGTATCTAACAAGTCAAGACTTTGGTCCACTTAGGGACCAGAGTACAGGATCGATGTGGATTTGTTGCTAACAAATCAAGACTTTGGTCGACTTAGGGACCGGGGAGCAGGATCCGTGTGAATTTGTTGCTAACAAGTCAAGACTTAGCGTGAGGGTCCCGCGGGGGACTAGTGTCTAACCAAAGTCAAGTCTTTGTTACTTTGTTTTATGCTAATGAAGTCTTTGCTTCTCAGCTGAAGACATTATTGTCTCATTCATCAGCTGACTCTGTAAGTCACATGACTTTCTTCTGTCCACCATCACTAGTGGATGTATGCTTCATTGTCATCTTGCTCTTAACCAGACTAGTACTTCTCATTCATTGTCATCTTGCTTTTAACCAGACTAGTACTTCTCATTCATTGTTTTCTTTCTCCTAACCAGACTAGTACTTCTCATTCATTGTCTTCTTGCTCTTAACCAGACTAGTACGTCTCATTCATTGTCATCTTGCTCTTAGCCAGACGAGTACTTCTCATTCATTGTCCTTTTCCTCTTAACCAGACTAGTACTTCTCATTCATTGTCATCTTGCTCTTAACCAGACTAGTACGTCTCATTCATTGTCCTTTTCCTCTTAACCAGACTGGTACTTCTCATTCATTGTCATCTTGCTCTTAACCAGACTAGTACTTCTCATTCATTGTCCTTTTCCTCTTAACCAGACTAGTACTTCTCATTCATTGTCATTTACCTCATAACCAGACTAGTACTTCTCATTCATTGTCCTTTTCCTCTTAACCAGACTAGTACTTCTCATTCATTGTCATCTTGCTCTTAACCAGACTAGTACTTCTCATTCATTGTCCTTTTCCTCTTAACCAGACTGGTACTTCTCATTCATTGTCATCTTGCTCTTAACCAGACTAGTACTTCTCATTCATTGTCCTTTTCCTCTTAACCAGACTAGTACTTCTCATTCATTGTCATTTACCTCATAACCAGACTAGTACTTCTCATTCATTGTCTTTTTGCTCTTAACCAGACTAGTACTTCTCATTCATTGTCATCTTGCTCCTAACCAGACTAGTACTTCTCATTCATTGTCTTCTTGCTCTTAACCAGACTAGTACTTCTCATTAATTGTCTTCTTGCTCTTAACCAGACTAGTACTTCTCATTCATGGTCATCTTGCTCTTAACCAGACTAGTACTTCTCATTCATTGTCTTTTTGCTCTTAACCAGACTAGTACTTCTCATTCATTGTCAACTTGCTCCTAACCAGACTAGTACTTCTCATTCATTGTCTTCTTGCTCTTAACCAGATTAGTACTTCTCATTCATGGTCATCTTGCTCTTAACCAGACTAGTACTTCTCATTCATTGTCATTTTCCTCCTAACCAGACTAGTACTTCTCATTCATTGTCATCTTGCTCTTAACCAGACTAGTACTTCTCATTCATTGTCTTTTTCCTCTTAACCAGACTAGTACTTCTCATTCATTGTCTTTTTGCTCTTAACCAGACTAGTACTTCTCATTCATTGTCTTCTTGTTCTTAACCAGACTAGTACTTTTCATTCATTGTCTTCTTGCTCTTAACCAGACTAGTACTTCTCATTCATTGTCTTCTTGCTCCTAACCAGACTAGTACTTCTCATTCATTGTCTTCTTGCTCCTAACCAGACTAGTACTTCTCATTCATTGTCTTTTTCCTCTTAACCAGACTAGTACTTCTCATTCATTGTCATCTTGCTCTTAACCAGACTAGTACTTCTCATTCATTGTCATCTTGCTCTTAACCAGACTAGTACTTCTCATTCATTGTCCTTTTCCTCTTAACCAGACTAGTACTTCTCATTCATTGTCATCTTGCTCTTAACCAGACTAGTACTTCTCATTCATTATCTTTTTACTCTTAACCAGACTAGTACTTCTCATTCATTGTCTTCTTGCTCTTAACCAGACTAGTACTTCCCATTCATTGTCATTTTGCTCTTGACCAGACTAGTACTTCTTATTCATTGTCCTTTTCCTCCTAACCAGACTAGTACTTCTCATTCATTGTCATCTTGCTCTTAACCAGACTAGTACTTCTCATTCATTGTCTTTTTCCTCTTAACCAAACTAGTACTTCTCATTCATTGTCTTTTTGCTCTTAACCAGACTAGTACTTCTCATTCATTGTCCTTTTCCTCTTAACCAGACTAGTACTTCTAATTCATTGTCATCTTGCTCTTAATCAGACTAGTACTTCTCATTCATTATCAGCTTGCTCTTAACCAGACTAGTACTTCTCATTCATTGTCTTTTTTCTCTTAACCAGACTAGTACTTCTCATTCATTATCATTTTACTCTTAACCAGACTAGTACTTCTCATTCATTGTCTTCTTGCTCTTAACCAGACTAGTACTTCTCATTCATTGTCATCTTGCTCTTAACCAGACTAGTACTTCTAATTCATCATCTTTTTTCTCTTAACCAGACTAGTACTTCTCATTCATTGTCATCTTGCTCTTAACCATACTAGTACTTCTCATTCATTGTCTTTTTCCCTCTTAACCAGACTAGTGCTTCTCATTCATTGTCTTCTTGCTCTTAACCAGACTAGTACTTCTCATTCATTGTCATCTTGCTCCTAACCAGACTAGTACTTCTCATTCATTGTCTTCTTGCTCTTTACCAGACTAGTACTTCTCATTCATTGTCATCTTGGTCTTAACCAGACTAGTACTTCTCATTCATTGTCATCTTGCTCTTAACCAGACGAGTACTTCTCATTCATTGTCCTTTTCCTCTTAACCAGACTAGTACTTCTCATTCATTGTCATCTTGCTCTTAACCAGACGAGTACTTCTCATTCATTGTCTTCTTGCTCTTAACCAGACTAGTACTTCTCATTCATTGTCTTTTTGTTCTTAACCAGACTAGTACTTCTCATTCATTGTCTTCTTGCTCTTAACCAGACTAGTACTTCTCATTCATTGTCTTCTTGCTCTTAACCAGACTAGTACTTCTCATTCATTGTCTTCTTGCTCTTAACCAGACTAGTACTTCTCATTCATTGTCTTCTTGCTCCTAACCAGACGAGTACTTCTCACCACCAAAGTTGTGTTTCCACTCCCAACAAGTCTTCCTGTGGGAGCACAACAGTCGAAAGAGTAAATTGATTGTTGTCACGAGGCTTTGAAATCAGGCCGTATGGAAATAAGACCTGAGGCACTTCCTGATGCCGGACTAATTAACCCACAACATGCTTTTCAAAATAATGTACATTACGGGCCAAAGGTTTGTACACACCTTCTTCTCATTCAATGTTTATTTTCATGACTATTTACATTGTAGATTGTCACATCAAAACTAGGAATGAACATAAACAGGTGAAATAACCAATCCCATTTTCTAGTTTCTTCAAAATAGCCACCCTTTGCTCCGATTACTGCTCTGCACACTCTTGGCATTCTCTCCATGAGCTTTAAGAGGTATTGAAAAGGTTTTCACTTCACAGGTGTGCTTGAAGCTCATGGAGAGAATGCCAAGAGTGTGCAACGCAGTAATCAGAGCAAAGGGTGGCTATTTTGAAGAAACTAGAATATAAAACATGTTTTCAGCTATTTCCCTTTTTTTTGCTAAGTACATAACTCCACATGTGTTCATTCCTAGTTTTGATGTGACAATCTACAATGTAAATAGTCATGAAAATAAAGATTGAATGAGGAGAAGGTGTATGACATGTACTGTACTTACACTAAGTATGTAGTAACTTTGACATTGTCAAAGAAGGAAGGATTGGAAGACTTGGCAACAAACATTAAAACTCACCAATATCTTCCTTTCAAAAGGGAAAATATCCTGGACTGGTTTGACCTACAATGTCATCGATCTCAGCTTCTGCTTGTTTTTGACTCTGCTGCCTCGTTTATTGTAAACGAGGATTTGTTCTTAATTGCCTTACCTGAACTAACGAAGGTTGAATAAACAAATGTGATGCCAGAGGAAGTTTTCATGTCCAAGTTGTTGTCATTTAAAGGTCAAGTTGATTCATTCCTTCGAATAAAACAGTTTTTAAATGTCTAGTCAACATTTGAATAGTAATAACTGTCATAAATGTTTCAGGATCTATAACGTTCATAAAATGTGTTTTCCAGAGCCGTTATGTCACCTAGTAGCCACGTGTACATGGACAACATGTATTTAATCTGATCATCATTCAGATTACAATGTTCCTGTGTACAAAAATGTTTCGATTATGACGCGCATTTTATTCATCACACCTTAAATCGGAAAGTTTGACATGCGCAGAACCTAACATAAACACAAAGGTGTGTTATTACCGTATTTTCCGCACCATAAGCCGCCCTGGGTTATAAGCCGCGCCTTCAATGAACGGCATATTTCAAAACTTTGTCCACCTATAAGCCGCCCCGTGTTATAAGCCGCATCTAACTGCGCTAAAGGAATGTCAAAAAAACAGTCAGATAGGTCAGTCAAACTTTAATAATATATTAAAAACCAGCGTGATGTGGGCGCGCATGGAGTCGTATATCAACATGGACGGAGCTGCGTGAAAAAAGCCACCCGGCCTCTTCGCGTAAACTTACCTTAACCACTCGCTCATCTTTTCTTCATCCATCCATCCCTTCGAGTTAGCTTTTATGATGACGCCGGCTGGAAAGGTCTCTTTTGGCAAGGTCTTCCTTTTGAATATCACCATGGGTGGAAGTTTCTGGCCATTAGCATGGCAAGCTAGAACCACAGTGAAGGATGACTTCTCATTCCCTGTGGTGCGAATATTCACCGTACGTGCTCCCGTTGTATCCACAGTGCGGTTCACAGGAATATCAAAAGTCAGTGGAACCTCGTCCATGTTGATAATGTTCTCTGGCCGGATCTTTTTTTCAGCTATCTTGTTTTTACAATATGCACGGAAAGTAGCCAGCTTTTCTTGAAAGTCTTTAGGCAGTTGCTGTGAAATAGTAGTCCGTGTGCGGATGGAGAGATTGCGTCTTTTCATGAACCGGAAACCTGTCGCTTAGTAGGAGCCATTTTGTGGTCTTTACAGATGTAAACACACAAAGGAAATGAAACGTAATATCCGCGCGCTTCTTCTTCTTCTACGGGGGCGGGTGGTTGCTTACAGTAGAAGAAGAAGCGCTTCCTCTTCTATGGGGGCGGGTGCTTACCTTGGCGGTTGCTTGCGTAGAAGAAGAAGCACTTCCTCTTCTACGGGGAAAAAAGATGGCGGCTGTTTACCGTAGTTGCGAGACCGAAACTTTATGAAAATGAATCTTAATATTAATCCATATATAAAGCGCACCGGGTTATAAGCCGCACTGTCAGCTTTTGAGTAAATTTGTGGTTTTTAGGTGCGGCTAATAGTGCGGAAAATACGGTATTTGTGCTATGGCGCCATCTTTTGGACAAGTTCGCTCACTGCAGGTACTGAGTAAGCAGTAGACTTCCACTGTTAACAAACAAGGCTTTGTGCTAGTCCGACATTATCTACTAATCATGTTTTATCTATCTATTGCGATGATTCTAAAAATATATATTTTTCAATTTACAATGTCATATTTGTATTTTAAAACTCGTTACTGGCATATTTTACGACAACGTCTTAAAGTTATGAGGATATTGTCTTTTTATTTTTATTTTATTTGATGAAAAGTCCAAATGTAAAGAGAATTTTTTTCCCCCATTTGTAGTATTTGTTTGAGAAAAGGTTATATTGTCAAGAGTTTTTTTTCATGTATTATGATAATTATTTTTACATTTTTGTAATTGTGTTTACATGAAATAAAAAAACTAAATTATTAATGTACAAATGTAATTAATACTAATCAGTATTAGTTGTAAATTTTAATGACAAGTTATTTTTTTTAACTATACCATGGTACTTTTTTAATCTATATATTTTATGTTATAATCATTATTAGTGGTATTTTCCTCACAAAGGTGTTGATGTCAAGAGAATTGAATTTTTTATGTACTATGATAGTTATTTAAAATATATATTTTTTATTGTATTTACATATAATTATTAGTTTAATCAATTTATATATATATATATATATATATATATATATATATATATATATATATATATATATATATATATATATATATATATATATATATATATATGTATGTATGTATATATATATATATATAAAACTAATAATTATATGTAAATACAATTTAAAAAAATAATAAAATAAAATTAAAAAAATTAAAAATTATTAATAATTATTAGTTTAATCACTTTATATATATATATATATATATATATATATATATATATATATATATATATATATATATATATATATATATATATATATATATACATATATATATATAGGGCAGCACGGTGGAAGAGGGGTTAGTGCGTCTGCCTCACAATACGAAGGTGCTGAGTAGTCTGGGGTTCAATCCCAGGCTCGGGATCTTTCTGTGTGGAGTTTGCATGTTCTCCCCGTGACTGCGTGGGTTCCCTCCGGGTACTCCGGCTTCCTCCCACCTCCAAAGACATGCACCTGGGGATAGGTTGATTGGCAACACTAAATTGACCCCAGTGTGTGAATGTGAGTGTGAATGTTGTCTGTCTATCTGTGTTGGCCCTGCGATGAGGTGGCGACTTGTCCAGGGTGTACCCCGCCTTCCGCCCGATTGTAGCTGAGATAGGCTCCAGCGCCCCCCGCGACCCTGAAGGGAATAAGCGGTAGAAAATGGATGGATGGATGGATGTTTTCTTTCTCTTCACTACTTTTGTTTTACCTCTCTTTTTGAAATGGAGCTGTGTTGTGCATTTTATGGTGTGACTACGTACGGGTTGTGGCACGTCACTGTTACAACATTGTGTGTACGTGTTTGAGGCTAGCCGTTAGCACTTGGAGTAAGCTGTAATGTTGTGAATAAAACAGCTAGCATCTAGAGGGTGAAGATGAGCTGAAATACAAGGCACCCTGTGAGGAAAGTTTCAGTTTTGTATAGTGACTTGATGATGTCATACCTAAACCCGCTGAATGTGAGCGCACCAACTCATTATTCACGTGCAGAGGAAGCCAAGCGGATCAATGCATGCATCGATTATTGCATTGATCCACCCATCCATCATCCATCTGTGCATGCATGGCTTCCCTCATCCATCCATCCATCGTCCATCCACCAGTCAGCCGATATTAGACTTCAGCTCCTAAAGACACTTTGCCTTGTAGGCCAACTGCCATGATTCACTCTATGAAGCAACATGAGACTTGTAGGACTGGGGTCAGGAAGTAGGACTAGATGGCTGCAGAAGAGGACGCACAAAGCACACTGGAGGTCGAATTATCATCGCTCTGAAGAAACAGTCTCCACACATCGCTCCTCTTTCAGCCTGGACTTTGGTGCCTCTTGTTCAGCATGTCAACATGAAAAAATGAGCACAACAAAAAGCAGCATTTAAAGATAATTTAGTGTTTAAAGAACTGAAAAATGATGGACAGAGTTGACATGAGTACATAACCCATTCATCCAAATGAATCACTATGTCTGTTTCAGTTATTTAGTCACTACAACTTGTGTTCACATCCACAGGGACCACATGGTTTAGCCTACTCTATACAGTATTTACAACCTTACTAGTGTTCACTTCACAGCCACAGATGGTTCATCTACTTATTGAATTTATTTACCCATTACTATGTCTGTTTCAGTCACTATGTTATTTAGTCACTACAGTAGTTATGTTCACATCCACAGGAACCACATGGGTTAGCCTACTCTATACAGTATTTACAACCTTACTAGTGTTCACTTCACAGCCACAGATGGTTCATCTACTTATTGACATTATTTACACATTACTATGTCTGTTTCAGTCACTATGTTATTTAGTCACTACAACTTGTGTTCACATCCACAGGAACCACATGGGTTAGCCTACTCTATACAGTATTTACAACCTTACTAGTGTTCACTTCACAGCCACAGATGGTTCATCTACTTATTGACATTATTTACACATTACTTTGTCTTTTTCAGTCACTGTCACGTTCAAACACTGAGGACATCTATTAAACAAGACAAAAGGCAAGGAATCAAACAGAGACATAATTCAATTTGGACTCAATATTGAGGAGAGACATGGCCACTGCACTCTCTGTACAGTCCTGCACCACGCTCTGACGAAGAAGGTTTTCGTCTCCTTTTTATTACAATATTCAATGTTCACGCACCAACACATGTCTCAGCAGGAATGGGGAGTATGTAAAACAGTCATTGTTTTCGGTCGCTTTGAAGACCAAGAAGTGGGATTTCTCGGGCTTGGGCTCTTCCTGGATCTAGCTGGGGCAGGTGTTGGAGGACAATGGATAACCCCTCCCGTCTCCTGACCACAGGGACTTCAAGAGGGCAGCGGGTCGTAAATAGCGTTGACCTCGGTTACCAAATAGTTGGAAGAGAGTTTGTGAAATACTTCAGAGAGAGTTCGTTTAACACTTCAAAGAGAGTTCTTCTGGAAGTTGAGCAGATCCTGCCATCTGTCCGTGTTGAAATCACAGTGGCGTTTCACGAGCCTTCTTCCTCTTGTTAGGCCTCGAAAGACAGCATTCATAATACAACGTTTCTTTTGTGATAACTTACAAACAATTATTCCAACAATTCCCTCCTGTTTATCGCAAAAACGTTCCCATAATCTCCTTATCCCTAATAACTTCTTCTTGCAATTTTCAGTTAATGGTTAATTTCCTTACGACAAAGTTATGTTTACACTCAGAATTGAACATACATTTTTCCTCATATTTATGGCATTTCTGTAAATAAATCAGAAACACCATTCTGGTAGGTATCCTCGTCTTCAGATTCATCTTCCTTGTTGTCCACCAGGAAGTACATCTGAACAGCTTTATCATCTGCTGGGCTAATCACTGTGGTAATCAGACGGTTAAACAGAGAACAGACAGGGAATACAACAACATCCACACAACGTCAGTATTGCTGAACACGGCCATACCAAAGACTTGTATTTGCCAAACACGTCCAACCACCCCTCCCACATAGATGTATCTATGCCTGAGTGCTCTTTCATTTTACCGTTGAGGGTGTGCAGGCCTTCCATTGCTTTGGTCAGGCTACTTTCTGCGTCAGTGCAGTTTGGTACGAACATGCAACACTGTTCACCAAATATTGCGCACACGCCCCCTTTTTTGCGTCATACGGTTTTGAAAAGCCATAAGGAAGGTGGCGGTGGCGAGTTGATTAGCGACGGCTTCAAGTCTTGGCCTGTGTAATTTTCCAATCCCTGTACATTGTAGTGGACGTAGTTTATTCTGTCAACATTCTTGTTAATCGTACACCACCAGTAGACGTATGATTGAAATTCAGCTGCAACTTGATTTACCAATTTATAGTCGTCAGATATACTTCTTTGGACACCCATCAATATAAGTTGGATCTACAACACTTTGCCAGTTTACATCATGTCTAGTTATTTTCCAATGTTCAGATATCAAACTGTTAAGGCGTGTTAACAATTCTTGTACAAATATTGATACTTTTACTATGTGTATGCAGCTATCTGATGATACGCTTCCTAACTGTTGTACAGAGCCTTGCATGTTAATGCAGGTATAATTAGCTTTTTTCACATATTTATCAAATATTGGTTTCTGTTTTGTCTCTTTAGCTACAGGGTCAATTTTGTTTTGCTCATTACTTCAATTAAACTTTTTTTTTGACTCATCTTGAGTAATTGTCTGGGCTTATACATACAACACAATCAGTTTTTGTAGCCTTTTCCACTTGCTCTGCCATAAGGAACAAATTAATTATCAAAACAGGAACCAATTATTATCAAACTTTGACACACCATCAAATGGTATGCTTACAACTGTGACAGTGGAATTTGTAGTGTGCTAGTTAACATGTCCCTTTGATAACACAAATACAATTCCAAATACTTTTTTTTCCATTATATGACCTTTTTAAATACAATCCCAAATACTTTTTCTCATTATATGACCTTTTTACTATGTGCTAAGTGTACTCAGCTTGGTCTTTCCACTATCTTTCAAATGGTGTTAGTCCTGTTGTACTTGTAATGTTAATGTACATTTTTACTAAATATTTGCATAATGCTTTTGCTACTGTCAGCACATCTGCTTTTCCTTTAAGAAATATTTCTACCTACTTTGAAAATGCATCTACTATGACCAGACAATAATGTTTTCCTTCACTCTTATTTAGTTAATTGCCTAGATGTTTTATACAAATTTTTTTTTATAAGAATTGAACTATAGGAAGTATAGTACTTCTGTATAAGGGTATTCATATCCCTCCTGTTGAGCCATGAGTTCAATCATGGCTCAAAACTGCTGCTCACTTACACCGATTTTTCTTTGTAAGATTGGTTTATTGTCTGGACATACATAGATGTCTTCTTTGTTCAACGTGACTCCGTTTTTAAATGTATTTATCTTTTTCTTTTGGAGTACTTTGTTGTTGCATATCTTTTAGTATATCATTATTCATGTCACTAGTTTGTCGTTTGAAATTTTTATTTCCTTTTCTGTTGCTTGTTTTGCTGTTTTGTCAGCAAACACATTTCCTATTGATACTGTGTCTGTTCCTTTGGTGTGTGTCGCATATTTGCATATTGCTATTTTAGCTGGTAGCTGTACTGCTTCTACTAATTATTTTAATAGTTCTCCATGTGTTACAGGTTTTCCTGTTGACTTTATCATTTCTATATTTTGGCTATCCTTATATATATTGTGACCTTTTGATCTTTCATTAATTTACATGCTTCTATTAGTGCTTCTAGTTCTGCCGCTTGCATTGAGCAATTTGATGGGCATTTGATAGCTTTCAAAATGTTCGTTACTGTAACAACCGCACATTCTGTTCTATTTTTATTTCACAGAATGCTGCTTTAGCTTCTGAATTCCACTCTACAAATGCCTAAATTTAACATTATTTGCTTCTTTGTTTGTGGTTTTTGTACTTGTTGTACTTTGTTTTTCTATTTTCCACAATAGTGCGTCCATTTTTGTTTAGAGAACGTCCTAGATTCTTTACTTCTCTTTTGCATAATTGTACTTTTATTATGCTTATTTTGTGTCTTTCACTATGTAGATGATTTAATAATGCTAATGTTATTTTGCCTCCTAATTCAAATGTTATACATATTACTTTATGTATTTTTTAAGTAACGTTTTAAACTCACTTAACTGTCTAGACGCCACTTAATCTATACTTTTACACTCAGAATTTACATTCTTCCCATTGTTTATATTTCTTATTTGCAATTACTATTCAATAATATTCAAAGCAAACAGTTGTCTATCGCTAGCTGATAGTTTTCCTGATTGCCATACCTCCTAATTTATTCAATGTTATGTCCTTATCTTATCTTAGCTCAACACTCAGATGAATGGTTGCAAATGTCTAAAACATAATCTAACCTAAGAATGTTATACTACACTTCAAAGTTAAACCTACTTTAAATTTACATGTAATAAATTCATTTTCACACCTCCCCCACTGCGCCACGCACACACACACACACACGGTGGTGTGTAAGTGCGTGAGTGCACTCTTAAGGGCAAAGGTCAGCAACACTTGAAGAGATTTCTCTTCTTTTTTCTTTTTTCTCTCTTCTTTCCTCAGCTAATAACCATGTAACCCACTTTATCATTTTATCATACTATACCTCTCAACTCTTATTATAATTATTAATCTAGGTTTTTATTTGTTCCATTATTCAATTATACATATATATATTTGTATATATAAAAGCGCTCTTTATATATCCAAACATACATGTATATCTTCAGTCTACCTTTTCTTCATCTCTTATTTTCTTCATCTCTTATTTCAATACCCCCATTATCTCTCTTTCGCATTAGTTTATTTCATTTTGCATTCATTCTTATTATTGATTTTTCCCCATTTCTTCATCTATTTTTACTTTTATCTCATTTTAGCACTTTGAGATTTTTCTCCTATTTGCTTTTTCTTTTAACCTATTTTTATTTTTATTTGAACCTCCGGGGTTTTTACTCAATTTGTACCTGGAAAGATACACACTTAAACACACACTAACAAACAAACAAATTTGCAGCTATCTTACCACCAATGGCATACGCTGACAACATGACTAATTGGTGTCGTCTTTTAACAGTCATGCTGAGTTACTTTGATTGTTAATTTTTTTTTTTTTTTTTATCAGGACAGTTTCTTGCAAAATGCCCTTCTCTGCTACAACGCCAACATGCAGTTGGGTGTAACCGCTGACGTTGTGGTTGTTGTCTTCTATTTTGGTTTAAATAGATTGTAATAGACCATATTAGATCTGCGTTTCTTTGTGTCCCTCTTTCCATTTTGAGAATTTGGAGTAATCCGTCGTCCCCTACAGAGCCGAACTTATAAGGATTACTTTTGTCTTTGTTGTAAGATAGTGGTTTAACTTATTATTGTGGTACACGTCGCTTCTACTGGAGATGGTTCCCCAGTGGAGGTGTCTTGCCTAGAGCATCCACAATAACCCACTATTTACTTCTCACAACTTTAATATGGAGTGATAGCCTAATGGCGATTACTCCCACACACTCTCACATTCACACCTTTCAGTATATTGATCTACGGAAATTTCAATGTTTCATGACATGAGGATCCCGTCGCCCTCCAGGTTATTGTTTTTTACGGACAAAATTCAGTTTTTATTCTGAATAGACCATTTTAGGTCTGTTGGACTCCGTCGTCCTCAGGATAATGGTTCACGGATATTTCAAATTATTGTGGGCCCCGACACCCCCAAGTATGTTTGTTTATGGATATTACGGATTCCAGTTTTCGCGGTTCCGTTTACCTGCAGTATATTGGCCTCTTCAGTTTTTATTTTAATTCAGTTTTTATTTAAAATTTTAATACTCACGGACGTTGGACTCCGACGTCCCTCTAATTATTTGGCCTTTTTACCTGTTAGAGCCTAGGATTTACAGGGTTTGTCTATGCGTCGTAACCCTCAGTCACACGCTTTTTCTTAGTCGTTTCTTTCTTCGTAATTCAAAACGTACTCACTCCTCTCTGCCTTCCTTCCTGTTGTCCTCGGATTTTCCGTCAGTCTTTCAATTCCAGCCCGAAATGAAGAAAAAGCAGTTCCTCAATCAGGATTTAGATGCCATGGTCTTTCTGGTTTCACTCACTCATGCTGGAATCGTTAGACGTGTTAGAATCCGGCTCGAAGGACCAATAAGATGTCACGTTCAAACACTGAGGACATCTATTAAACAAGACAAAAGGCAAGGAATCAAACAGAGACAGAATTCAATTTGGACTCAATATTGAGGAGAGACATGGCCACTGCACTCTCTGTACAGTCCTGCACCACGCTCTGACGAAGAAGGTTTTCGTCTCTTCTTTATTACAATATTCAATGTTCACGCCCAACACATGTCTCAGCAGGAATGGGGAGTATGTAAAACAGTCATTGTTTTCGGTCGCTTTGAAGACCAAGAAGTGGGATTTCTCGGGCTTGGGCTCTTCCTGGATCCAGCTGGGGCAGGTGTTGGAGGACAATGGATAACCCCTCCCGTCTCCTGACCACAGGGACTTCAAGAGGGCAGCGGGTCGTAAATAGCGTTGACCTCGGTTACCAAATAGTTGGAAGAGAGTTTGTGAAATACTTCAGAGAGAGTTCGTTTAACACTTCAAAGAGAGTTTTTCTGGAAGTTGAGCAGATCCTGCCATCTGTCCGTGTTGAAATCACAGTGGCGTTTCACGAGCCTTCTTCCTCTTGTTAGGCCTCGAAAGACAGCATTCATAATACAACGTTTCTTTTGTGATAACTTACAAACAATTATTCCAACAGTCACTATGTTATTTAGTCACTACAACTTGTGTTTACATCCACAGGAACCACATGGGTTAGCCTACTCTATACAGTATTTACAACCTTACTAGTGTTCACTTCACAGCCACAGATGGTTCATCTACTTATTGACATTATTTGTCCTATCCTAAGTAAGTGTAAGAGTTGATCAAACCAGCTGCTCCTTATCTCTTGCTGACATTGTTTAAGGTGAGTGTTGCAGAAAAGCCAAATACAAAGCACAAGACATGTTGTGTCAGTGACCTGTGACTAGGTGTGTGTGAGAATGCGCGTGTGTAGAATCACCTGACTGGTCCTGATTCAGCTTTCCCTTTGTGTTTATTGTGATGACAGCACACATTCTCCTCCCCCCCACTGCACACATTCTCATGCATTCAAACAAAAAGATCTTCTTCATGTCAGAGTTTAGCTTTTGTAGATTAAATTCACTTGAATCAGCTTTGGTAACATAAATATATCCCAATAAAAAATACATTATAGTTGAAAATAAATAATGATATTAATAACGATAATTATAATAATGATAATAATATGTTTATTATGGTGGTTGTACTTTTCGATGGTATAAAGCTGTTAACATACATGCATATAATAACAATATAATAATATAATTAAAATAAATATAATGATAGCCATAGTAGTTTTCAGTGATGTAAAGCTGTTGATATATAAACAAATATAATATTAACAATTATTAAAAGCCTCAATAAAAAATACAATTGGTTTATTAAAGTGGTTGTTTTTTGTGTGATGTAAATCTGTTAATGTATAAATAAATATAACTAGAAAATTCCCGCAAAAATTTGGATGGGCCTGCTATCTGTGCCCTGGACCTCTGGCCGAGGGTCGCCGGAAGCCATTTGTTTCTTCCAAACAGCCCACTGACTCTCTGCGGGGATCATATTTATCGTGGTTTGTTGGTGGCGAACCCAGAGATGCAGAGATGGCAGGCGTAGCGCAGGAAAACTATGACTGTAATATGATAACAGGAGACAGGAACCAGGAAGCAGGAGACCAGGATGACAATCATCGAGCCCTGACTGGAGGGCGAAGCAGGCATAAATAGCAGGCAGCTGATTGACAACAGGTGTGGCCAGGCTGCCAATCAGCAGCAGGTGAGGGGAAACAGCGCTCAGGGAGACAAGCAGGAAATGGAACCAAAGGAAATAAACACCATCCAAAGGAAACATAACCCGATGTGAATGTGACAGATCGTCACAGTACCCGCCTTTTTAGGGACGGATTCCAGAAGTCCCAAGAAAGGCTGAGGAAGCAGGGAGGGACCTGGTGGGGTTTCGGGTCCGGCCGACTCTGGCCGCCCCCCTTGAACAGATGACAGGGACGGGTGGGAGGGAGCCGAGGAACCAGTCCGTGCCGCACTGCAGCCACAGAGCTTGTCCATCAAGGAGACCATGTGGGCACACTTCTTGTTGGCGGCTTTCTCCCGAGCAGCCGTTTGTTTCTTCCAAACAGCCCACTGACTCTCTGCGGGGATCATATTTATCGTGGTTTGTTGGTGGCGAACCCAGAGATGCAGAGATGGCAGGCGTAGCGCAGGAAAACTATGACTGTAATATGATAACAGGAGACAGGAACCAGGAAGCAGGAGACCAGGATACCAATCATCGAGCCCTGACTGGAGGGCGAGGCAGGCATAAATAGCAGCCAGCTGATTGACAACAGGTGTGGCCAGGCTGCCAATCAGCAGCAGGTGAGGGGAAACAGCACTCAGGGAGACAAGCAGTAAATGGAACCAAAGGAAATAAACACCAACCAAAGGAAACATAACCCGACGTAAATGTGACAGGTCGTCACAGTACCCCCTTTTTAGGGACGGATTCCAGAAGTCCCAAGAAAGGCTGAGGGAGCGGCGAGGGACCTGGTGGGGTTTCGGGTCCGGCCGACTCTGGCCGCCCCCCTTGAACAGATGACAGGGACGGGTGGGAGGGAGCCGAGGAACCAGTCCGTGCCGCACTGCAGCCACAGAGCTTGTCCATCAAGGAGACCATGTGAGCGCTCAGGGAGACAAGCAGGAAATGGAACCAAAATAAGAGCGCAGAATGTGACAGACTGTCACAACAATGCTGCCATTGTACAGTCGGGTGGGTGGAATGAGTTGGATGTGTTTATGGGGGGCCATGGTGGGGTGGGGTGGGGGGACACACTGTGTTTGTGAGAGAGTTGCAAAGTGGATCTGCATTCTAGTCAGCACAGCTCAGATAATACTGGCCTTCATGGAGAAGAGAAGGATCTATTGAGATGACTTCAAGACCTTCTTGAGAAGGACTCCTCCGAAGGGACACCATGCTGCGTTCAGAAGGACCAGAGGTGGGTCACTGAGCTTACTTCTCTCATCCCTTATTGTGCCTTCCTCCCCTAAACTCTTGATGGAAATGTCAAAACATTTTACCGTCAGAAAATCTTACTCTTGTATTTTCTCTCACCGTCCACACTTTTCAAGGAAAATGTGCCTCAAAAGTTTTAGCTGAGAGTGTTTAGTGTTTTGGGATAGAGTTCTGTAACGTGGAAGAAAAAAATGTGATGATGACCATAGCATATAGTCCTTATCATTGGTCCTTGAACGCACCACAGAGACACCTTCATCTTGGAGTCTACTGTAGAACTTTGTAGGTTAAATATTGAACAACTTCCTTGCTCAGACAGTCATTTTGTTTGTATAAGTTTGTTTGTATAAGTCCAGTCCATAGTGGATCTAACATAATAGTGAGAGTCCAGTCCATAGTGGATCTAACATAATAGTGAAAGTCCAGTCCATAGTGGATCTAACATAATAGTGAGAGTCCAGTCCATAGTGGATCTAACATAATAGTGAGAGTCCAGTCCATAGTGGATCTAACATAATAGTGTGAGAGTCCAGTCCATAGTGGATCTAACATAATAGTGAGAGTCCAGTCCATAGTGGATCTAACATAATAGTGAGAGAGTCCAGTCCATAGTGGATCTGACATAATAGTGTGAGAGTCCAGTCCATAGTGGATCTAACATAATAGTGTGAGAGTCCAGTCCATAGTGGATCCAACATATATAGTGTGAGAGTCCAGTCCATAGTGGATCTAACATAATAGTGAGAGTCCAGTCCATAGTGGATCTAACATAATAGTGAGAGAGTCCAGTCCATAGTGGATCTAACATAATAGTGAGAGTACAGTCCATAGTGGATCTGACATAATAGTGTGAGAGTCCAGTCCATAGTGGATCTAACATAATAGTGTGAGAGTCCAGTCCATAGTGGATCTAACATAATAGTGAGAGTACAGTCCATAGTGGATCTAACATAATAGTGTGAGTTCAGTCCATAGTGGATCTAACATAATAGTGAGAGTCCAGTCCATAGTGGATCTAACATAATAGTGAGAGAGTCCAGTTCATAGTGGATCTAACATATTAGTGAGAGTCCAGTCCATAGTGGATCTAACATAATAGTGAGAGTACAGTCCATAGTGGATCTAACATAATAGTGTGAGAGTCCAGTCCATAGTGGATCTAACATAATAGTGAGAGTTCAGTCCATAGTGAGAGTCCAGTCCATAGTGGGGCCAGCAGGAGACCATCCCGAGCGGAGACGGGTCAGCAACGCAGAGATGTCCCCAACCGGTGCACAGGCGAGCGGTCCACCCCGGGTCCCGACTCTGGACAGCCAGCACTTCATCCATGGCCACCGGACCTGTCCCCCCCCCCTCCACAAGGGAGAGAGGGCAGAGGAGAAAAGAAAAGAAACGGCAGATCAACTGGTCTTAAAGGGGGGTCTATTTAAAGGCTAGATATACAAATGAGTTTTAAGATGGGACTTAAATGCTTCTACTGAGGTAGCATCTCTAACTGTTACCGGGAGGGCATTCCATAGTACTGGAGCCCCAATAGAAAACACTCTATAGCCTGCAGACTTTTTTTGGGCTCTGGGAATCACTAATAAGCCAGATTCTTTGAACGCAGATTTCTTGCCGGGACATATGGTACGATACAATCGGCAAGATAGGCTGGAGCTAGACCGTGTAGTATTTTATACGTAAGTAGTAAAAGTAAAAGGGAAGAGACTCACCTCCTCAGCATACCGAAGATGTTATATCGGTTTTGTAGATACTGCGGTATTTCGGTTTCAAAGTCTTCACAGAAATACCATATCAAACAAATACTTGGTGTGTAGCGTTGGTTGGATCTGGGAGTAAACTACATCTCCCAGAATCCTCTGGGGGGCGTGGATCGCCATAAGCAGGAAGGGAAGTGTGCTTGTAGTCGATGAGAGAATGTTTTTTTGGGACATTTCCTGAAAATTGTCATAACGATTTGACTTACGTCGCTAACAAACAGACAAACAAACCCTGGCCAAAACATAACCTCTGTGGCGCAGGTAAGAAAGTCTTCCGTCTAAAAAATACTTTTACTTTCGCCACAAGTGTTTCCAAGGCGACACAGAACAAGCCGGTAATTCTTTTCATGTCGTCCTCGCCATTTTCGGGTCCTAAACGGTTTGCCAAAGTGTCCCATCTTGTCAGATTACCTAGTCAAACTTCTTCTGTCCAGGTGAGAGGTATACTTTATGATCTAGAATGAACTTACAAGGAGCAAGGAAGCGAGGAAGCAGCTCATCACTCGATGATGTCAACATGGACGCCATTATTTCTTACCTGTCGGTACCTCTTTTTGTGTATTTAGATCTGCAAACGGCGGAGATGTTTATAAAACAATCTTGCATTTCTTCAAATTTGCCCAATTTGTGAGGTTTTTAACTAAGTGTGACGTGGTTGGATATCGCTGTACAAAGTAGATGTTTACCTGAAGAGTGAGTCCGCCTTTGTCATCCGACATTCTTTTCTCCTCTGCCCCCCTCTCCCTTGTGGAGGGGGGGGCACATGTCCGGTGGCCATGGATGAAGTGCTGGCTGTCCAGAGTCGGGACCCGGGGTGGACCGCTCACCTGTGCATCGGTTGGGGACATCTCTGCGCTGCTGACCGGTCTCCGCTCGGGATGGTCTCCTGCTGGCCCCACTATGGACTGGACTCTCACTATTATGTTAGATCCACTATGGACTGGACTCTCACTATTATGTTAGATCCACTATGGACTGGACTCTCACACTATAATGTTAGATCCACTATGGACTGGACTCTCACTATTATGTTAGATCCACTATGGACTGGACTCTCACACTATTATGTTAGATCCACTACGGACTGGACTCTCACACTATTATGTTAGATCCACTATGGACTGGGCTCTCACTATTATGCTAGATCCACTATGGACTGGACTCTCACTATTATGTTAGATCCACTATGGACTGGACTCTCACTATTATGTTAGATCCACTATGGACTGGACTCTCACTATTATGTTAGATCCACTATGAACTGGACTCTCACAATATTATGTTAGATCCACTATGGACTGGACTCTCACTATTATGTTAGATCCACTATGGACTGGACTCTCACTATTATGTTAGATCCACTATGGACTGGACTCTCACTATTATGTTAGATCCACTATGGACTGGACTCTCACACTATAATGTTAGATCCACTATGGACTGGACTCTCACTATTATGTTAGATCCATTATGGACTGGACTCTCACACTATTATGTTAGATCCACTATGGACTGGACTCTCACACTATTATGTTAGATCCACTATGGACTGGACTCTCACTATTATGTTAGATCCACTATGGACTGGACTCTCACTATTATGTTAGATCCACTATGGACTGGACTCTCACTATTATGTTAGATCCACTATGAACTGGACTCTCACAATATTATGTTAGATCCACTATGGACTGGACTCTCACTATTATGTTAGATCCACTATGGACTGGACTCTCACTATTATGTTAGATCCACTATGGACTGGACTCTCACTATTATGTTAGATCCACTATGGACTGGACTCTCACTATTATGTTAGATCCACTATGGACTGGACTCCTACTATTATGTTAGATCCACTATGGACTGGACTCTCACTATTATATTATCCACTATGGACTGGACTCTCACTATTATGTTAGATCCACTCTGGACTGGACTCTCACTATTATGTTGGATCCACTATGGACTGGACTTTCACAATATTGTGCTAGAGCCACTCGACGTCCATTGCATCCGGTCTCCCCTAGAGAGGGGTGGGGGGGAGGGGTCAACCACATATGCGGTCCTCTCCAAGGTTTCTCATAGTCATTCACATTGACATCCCACTGGGTTGTGAGTTTTTCCTTGCCCTGATGTGGGCTCTGAACCGAGGATGTCGTTGTGGCTTGTGCAGCCCTTTGAGACACTTGTGATTTAGGGCTATATAAATAAACATTGATTGATTGATTGATTGTCGTCAGTAAGCTCCTTCTTTTTGTCCGTCCTCTCGTTGTGGGGCAGACTGGCCCGTACGTGCACATGCATCCTGCGCTGTTGCTATTTCTAACACAAAGCAGTGTACAGTTCTAGCTTGTATCTGTCAGTAGACGCGTTATGGAAGTGCTCGAAACTACAACAGAGATGACGGGGGAGAAGACGCAGTCAAAGTGGAGGCACATACATAAGACAAACAGCACATACTGAAGAGAACGCTCTCCCTGACCACCTGAGGGCACCACAGACTGTGGATGCTTTTAAAAAAATGCTTAAAAACCCTTCTTTTTAAAAAGCCTTTGTTTTTAGATATTTGCATTCTAGTTTTAGCTATTTGGCTGTTCTAGTTTTTATTTTTAATTAATGTTTTTATTATCTTTTTATTTTTTTATTTTTTTAATACACTGTAGCACTTTGAGGTTGTTTACTCAATGTAAAGTGCTTTTTACAAATAAAATCTATTATTATTATGATCGTAAAGTGGTTTGAAGATGATCTGTAAAACATAATCTATGCAACATGAGGACCAAAGAACCAGCATGCTATGTTATGTCGGCCACAAGCAAGTGCTTACATGTAGACAACCGTCACAGTATGAACCTTTAAGACCGTACCTGGTATTATAATGGTGATAGTCAGTGGTAACTGGAATGATTATTTTGTGCTCTCCATTGTTTATTTTGGATTAAAGGTCCCACTGTGTTGGGATTTGTTCTTTTATGGCTCAGTTTACAAGAGGAAAATGATCTCTTGAAATAGCTAATGAGCATATAAAGTTGGTCAATTTTGACATATTATGATTATGTATTCATCCAAACGAGAAGATATAAACATCCCATCAGTCGGCATCCAAGTGAGAGCGGACTTTGTACAATAAGTGATTGTTTTATTATGTTTGTAGTTTGTATTTCTTGTCTAGTACTCAGCAATACTGCTACTTATTGGATCTGCTTATCACTCAGCTTCTAGAATGTGTGGATCATCCTCCATATATTCAGGCTCAAAAATATCAAATTTGTTGTCTCTCATGGCGTCTGCATGATTAGTCGTTGTTGTTGTTGTTATGCGTCTGTGAAATTGATACACGGTCGTAAGCTTAAAATAAACAAAACACGTAAATATGACATGTTATTATGAATATTACTAGATACTACAAAAGCCAAAAGCAGTGAAGTTGTCACGTTGTGTAAATGGTAAATAAAAAGAGAATACAATGGCTTGCAAATCCTTATATTCAATTGAATAGACTGCAAAGAAAATATATTTTATGTTCCCACTTATTTTGCAAATAATCATGAACTTAGAATTGAATGGCAGCAACACATTGCAAAAAAGGCATTTTTACCACTGTGTTACATGGTCTTTCTTTTTAACAACACTCAGTAAAGTTTTGGGAACTGAGGAGACACATTTTTGAAGTGGAATTATTTCCCATTCTTGCTTAAGTTGTTCAACAGTCTCCCTTCTGCTATTTTAGGCTTCATATTGCACCACCCATTTTCAATGGGAGACAGGTCTGGACTACAGGCAGGCCAGTCTAGTACCCGCACTCTTTTACTATGAAGCCACGCTGTTGTAACACGT
>NC_084555.2:48595000-48690000 GCF_033978685.3 Nerophis lumbriciformis | reverse complement strand
TATGGTGGTACTTAATGAATACTTAGGTCTACTGCACTACTGTATTTAATGTTGTCATTATGATGGTACTTAATGAATACTTAGGTCTACTACACTACTGTGTTTAATGTTGTCATTATGGTGGTACTTGATGAATACTTAGGTATACTACACTACTGTATTTAATGTCATTATGGTGGTACTTAATGAATACTTAGGTCTACTACACTACTGTATTTAATGTTGTCATTATGGTGGTACATAATGAATACTTAGGTCTACTACACTACTGTATTTACTGTTGACATTATGGTGGTACTTGATGATTACTTTGGTCTACTACACTACTGTATTTAATGTTGTCATTATGGTGGTACTTAATGAATACTTAGGTCTACTACACTACTGTATTTTAATGTCATTATGGTGGTACTTAATGAATACTTAGGTCTACTGCACTACTGTATTTAATGTTGTCATTATGGTGGTACTTAATGAATACTTAGGTCTACTACACTACTGTATTTAATGTTGTCATTATGATGGTACTTAATGAATACTTAGGTCTACTACACTACTGTGTTTAATGTTGTCATTATGGTGGTACTTGATGAATACTTAGGTCTACTACACTACTGTATTTAATGTCATTATGGTGGTACTTAATGAATACTTAGATCTACTACACTACTGTATTTAATGTAGTCATTATGGTGGTACTTAATGAATACTTAGATCTACTACACTACTGTATTTAATGTTGTCATTATGGTGGTACTTAATGAATACTTAGGTCTACTACACTACTGTATTTAATGTAGTCATTATGGTGGTACTTAATGAATACTTAGGTCTACTACACAACTGTATTTAATGTCATTATGGTGGTACTTAATGAATACTTAGGTCTACTACACTACTGTATTTAATGTAGTCATTATGGTGGTACTTAATGAATACTTAGGTCTACTACACTACTGTATTTAATGTTGTCATTATGGTGGTACTTAATGAATACTTAGATCTACTACACTACTGTATTTAATGTAGTCATTATGGTGGTACTTAATGAATACTTAGATCTACTACACTACTGTATTTAATGTTGTCATTATGGTGGTACTTAATGAATACTTAGGTCTACTACACTACTGTATTTAATGTAGTCATTATGGTGGTACTTAATGAATACTTAGGTCTACTACACAACTGTATTTAATGTCATTATGGTGGTACTTAATGAATACTTAGGTCTACTACACTACTGTATTTAATGTAGTCATTATGGTGGTACTTAATGAATACTTAGGTCTACTGCACTACTGTATTTAATGTTGTCATTATGGTGGTACTTAATGAATACTTAGGTCTACTACACTACTGTATTTAATGTTGTCATTATGATGGTACTTAATGAATACTTAGGTCTACTACACTACTGTGTTTAATGTTGTCATTATGGTGGTACTTGATGAATACTTAGGTCTACTACACTACTGTATTTAATGTCATTATGGTGGTACTTAATGAATACTTAGATCTACTACACTACTGTATTTAATGTTGTCATTATGGTGGTACTTAATGAATACTTAGGTCTACTACACTACTGTATTTAATGTCATTATAGTGGTACTTAATGAATACTTGGGTCTACTACACTACTGTATTTAATGTTGCATACATCTTGATATATCTAGAAAGGTACGTGGTCCTAAAGAGGTTGACATTGTGTGTGTGTGTGTGTGTGTGTGTGTGTGTGTGTGTGTGTGTGTGTGTGTGTGTGTGTGAGTGCGTGTGTGTGTGTGTGTGTGTGTGTGTGTGTGTGTGTGTGTGTGTGTGTGTGTGTGTGTGTGTGTGTGTGTGTGTGTGTGTGTGTGTGTGTGTGTGTGTGTTTCCGGGCCATCCCACAAGAATGAAACATATGAAGTGCACCAATAAGCGTCACATGGGTGAGTGTTGTGTGACTCCTCATCCACTGTGTCCAGCTGTGTGGCCCCGGGGCCCTGAGAGTGAATCTAGGCCATGGAAGTGTGTGACACACATTGTGTTGTGTGTGTGTGTGTGTGTGTGTGTGTGTGTGTGTGTGTGTGTGTGTGTGTGTGTGTGTGTGTGTGTGTGTGTGTCACATGAATGCACAGCAGCTAATCAGGTTCTTCACAAAGAGTGAAATAGAACTCGGGTCACCAAGCATCCTTTGAAAGTGAAGCAGATGTTTG
Source organism: Nerophis lumbriciformis (assembly GCF_033978685.3). Taxonomy (NCBI): domain Eukaryota; kingdom Metazoa; phylum Chordata; class Actinopteri; order Syngnathiformes; family Syngnathidae; genus Nerophis; species Nerophis lumbriciformis. The sequence continues at coordinate 48,687,802 of NC_084555.2, read as the reverse complement.
TCCATGGACTGACATGATTAGGCAACATCATCATTTATGTCAACACTTACTGCTCTTTGACTCAGCTCAGAGTACTTTCACCTATCCATAGTACTTCTCAAATACTTCTTGTCTCTTTGGGACATCCTTCTTTTCACGCCCACCCCTAAATGAAAACACTTATCATGCCTTTATGACAGAATGACAGAAATACGTAAATATTACATGTTATTATGAATGTTACTAGATACTACATATATACTTACATCATGTATATTTTACATGTTATTATGAATGTTACTACATGACATTTATACTTACATAATGTATATATTACATGTTATTATGAATGTTACTACATTACATATATACTTACATCATGTATATATTACATGTTATTATGAATGTTACTAGATACTACATATATATTTACATCATGTATATATTACATGTTATTATGAATGTTACTACATGACATATATATTTACATCATGTATATATTACATGTTATTATGAATGTTACTACATGACATATATACTTACATCATGTGTATATTACATGTTATTATGAATGTTACTACATTACATATATACTTACATCATGTATATATTACATGTTATTATGAATGTTACTACATGACATATACTTACATCATGTATATATTACATGTTATTATGAATGTTACTACATTACATATATACTTACATCATGTATATATTACATGTTATTATGAATGTTACTACATGACATATATACTTACATCATGTATATATTACATATTATTATGAATGTTACTAGATACTACATATATACTTACATCATGTATATTTGACATGTTATTATGAATGTTACTACATGACATTTATACTTACATAATGTATATATTACATGTTATTATGAATGTTACTACATTACATATATACTTACATCATGTATATATTACATGTTATTATGAATGTTACTAGATCCTACATATATATTTACATCATGTATATATTACATGTTATTATGAATGTTACTACATTACATATATACTTACATCATGTATATATTACATGTTATTATGAATGTTACTAGATCCTACATATATATTTACATCATGTATATATTACATGTTATTATGAATGTTACTACATGACATATATACTTACATCATGTGTATATTACATGTTATTATGAATGTTACTACATTACATATATACTTACATCATGTATATATTACATGTTATTATGAATGTTACTACATGACATATACTTACATCATGTATATATTACATGTTATTATGAATGTTACTACATAACATATATACTTACATCATGTATATATTACATGTTATTATGAATGTTACTACATGACATATATACTTACATCATGTATATATTACATATTATTATGAATGTTACTACATGACATAAATACTTACATCATGTATATAGTACATGCTATTATGAATGTTACTACATGACATATATACTTACATCATGTATATATTACATGTTATGAGTGTTACTACATTACATATATACTTACATCATGTACAGTATATGTTACATGTTATTATGAATGTTACTACATGACATATATACTTACATCATGTATATATTACATGTTATTATGAATGTTACTACATAACATATATACTTACATCATGTATATATTACATGTTATTATGAATGTTACTACATGACATATATACTTACATCATGTATATATTACATGTTATTATGAATGTTACTAGATCCTACATATATATTTACATCATGTATATATTACATGTTATTATGAATGTTACTACATGACATATATACTTACATCATCTATATATTACATGTTATTATGAATGTTACTACATGACATATATACTTACATCATGTATATATTACATGTTATTATGAATGTTATTACATTACATATATACTTACATCATGTATATGTTACATATTATTATGAATGTTACTACATAACATATATACTTACATCATGTATATATTACATATTATAAATGTCACTACATTACATATAAACTTACATCATGTAATAACAATCAGGATGTGAATACACTGCGACCCTGAAAGGGACAAGCGGTAGAAAATGGATGGATGTGAATACATTTTGTTGAACATGCAGTCAACAGGCCTTGGAAAGGAGAAACCTGCTGTAAAATATTTAACGTCTTCAGGCTCACATTTGTTACGTTCCCTAAACTTGCAGCATTTCCCTCATGCTATCTTTTGGAGATTCAGGAGTCTTTTTTTTGCCATTTGCAGTATTTCTATTTTGCATTTGTTTTTGATCCTGAAGCGTTTTTGTGGCTGCAGAATTATTTATTTTTTTAATGTTGCTGCAGAACTGGAGCCAGACTTAGGTGCCTCTTTGAAAGAGAGCATCATGTTACATTCCCCGAACTTGCAGCATTTATCTCATGCGTCGTTTTTGGGGATTTAGGAGTCTTTTTTCAATATTTCTATTTTGCATTTGTTTTTGATCCTGAAGCGTTTTTGTGGCTGCAGAATTTTTTTTTTTTTTAATGTTGCTGCAGAACTGGAGACAGACTTAGGTGCCTCTTCGAAAGAGAGCATCATGTTACATTACCTGAACTTGCAGCATTTCTCTCATGCGTGTCTTTTGGGGCTTTAGGAGTCTTTTTGCAATATTTCTATTTTGCATTTGTTTTTGATCCTGAAGCGTTTTTGTGGCTGCAGAATTTGTTTTTTTGTACTGTAGCTGCAGAAGTTGAATGAGCACAGACTTGGGCTCCTCTTTGGTAGAGAGCTTCCTGTTACGTTCCAGGAGGAGAACAGATGCTGCTGGCTGTTTATTTCAAGAGTGTTAATCAAACGCTGAGGAAAGAGGACAAATCCACCTGCTGGCCAACACATTGTAAGCAGGAGTAGAAACAGACACCTGACAAAAAGTCCCGGCTTTATTTCCACGTCTCCATAACAACTGCATCAGTGAAGAGCAGCCAGAGAGAGAGAGAGAGAGAGAGAGAGAGGAACATTCCTCACTGGGTGGAAGGAACATGGCAGCGGGCTCACAGACGGACTGGAAGTCAGCTGGTCTTCTTGTTGTTGGTGGTGGTGTTGGTGGTGGTGGTGTTTGGGACGAGGTGTAGACAACATAGGATGCTGCACCAGGTGAGTGTTCATCTTCAAGTGCATATTCTCTTGTCATGTTCTTATTTAGAACACTTGTTGGTTCCTAAAGAGACTTTGTTAGTCCATCATCAACTAAAACCCTTCTAGATGTTGGCTTGTAAATGTTCAACATTAAATGGTGACATTTATCTGCCTTATTTGAGTGTTTTAATGTTGACTTCCTGTCCTGCACTCTTATTTTGTAGCTCCACTTCCTGGTTGAGTTGTATTTAGTGTGCCAGCGCACCTGTATTGACTTTAGTGGTTGCTAAGTAAGTCCAGCTGCTCTTTGTGGAGGGATTGTTATCCAAGTGGATGATGTTTCCTCTTCTCAGGCTTCCAAGTCACTTTGTTCCTGCATAGTCCGACATTCCTTAATGAATTAATGTTGTTTGTCTTTGTTTATGGAATATCTCCTACCTGCACGCTGCCTCCTGCTACCTCAGGTGTGTTCAACTCCTTTTCATGGAGGACCACGTCCCATTTATGGTTGCCCTCAGAGAAGTAATATATGAATATACATATATATATGTATATATATATACATATATATATATATATATATATATATATATATATATATATATATATATATATATATATATATATATATATATATATATATACATTTCTTTACATTAGCTGCAAAAAATATTAAAATTTGACTTTAAAAACTGACAGCTCAGTCACCAGAATTTTACAGTAAAAGCAGTGTTTTTTTGTTTTTTTACAGCATATAAAAAATGGAATAAATGTAAAAACAACACCACTGTTTTTAGCAGGAAAATTCAAGCAACAGAGCTGCCAGTTTGTTTGTTTTTTACCGTAGAATCTTGTTTTAATGTTTTTTTTGTTACTTTTTTAATGTTTTAGTGTCTGACTCCCAGTCTGTGGAACGCTCTCCCTGACCACCTGAGGGCACCACAGACTGTGGATGTTTTTAAAAAAGGCTTAAAAACCTTTCTTTTTAAAAAAGCATTTTTTTTAGATATATGCATACTCGTTATAGCTATTAGGCTGTTCTATATTTTATTTTTTTAATTTTTATTATCTTTTAATTTTTAATTTTTGTAGCACTTTGAGGTTGTTTGCTCAATGTAAAGTGCTTTTTCCAAATTAAATCTATTATTTATTATTATGACTGTATATGGGGAAAAAACAGTACCAAAGTTGATTTTACAGTAAAAAAAATAAATAACATAAAATCTATTGTCAATTTTACAGTCTACAATTTGATTGATAATTTGTTTTGAAATCATAAGTTAAGCAGATATTTAAGTACAGTATATATCTTTATTTTAACATATATTTTTGGAATACATGATAATATATATATATTTATTATATATATAAAATATAATAAAATATCAGAGGGAGAATGAAGCTTTCATGTCAGCTCTGTATTGTTTACCTGTGTCTATCAGCCAATCACACCTGTCTGCCATCAGCCAATCACACCTGTGTATAGCAGCCAATCACACCTGTGTATTTCAGCCAATCACAGCAGTGTCTATCAGCCAATAACACCTGTGTCTATCAGCCAATCACAGCAGTGTCTATCAGCCAATCACACCTGTGTCTATCAGCCAATCACAGCCGTGTCTATCAGCCAATCACACCTGTGTCTATCAGCCAATCACAGCAGTGTCTATCAGCCAATCACACCTGTGTCTATCAGCCAATCACAGCAGTGTCTATCAGCCAATCACAGCTGTGTCTATCAGCCAATCACACCTGTGTCTATCAGCCAATCACACCTGTGTCTATCAGCCAATCACAGCTGTGTCTATCAGCCAATCACACCTGTGTCTATCAGCCAATCACACCTGTGTCTATCAGCCAATTACACCTGTGTCTATCAGCCAATAACACCTGTGTCTATCAGCCAATCACAGCTGTGTCTATCAGCCAATCACACCTGTGTCTATCAGCCAATCACAGCTGTGTCTATCAGCCAATCACACCTGTGTCTATCAGCCAATCACAGCTGTGTCTATCAGCCAATCACAGCTGTGTCTATCAGCCAATCACACCTGTGTCTATCAGCCAATCACAGCTGTGTCTATCAGCCAATCACAGCTGTGTCTATCAGCCAATCACAGCTGTGTCTCCTCCCTCCATTAGGCCAACCTGAAGAAGTTGATGGAGTTTGTGCAGCAGAGGAACACTGAGAAGGTCTCGCGCTTTTTGGAGAAGGGTTTGGATCCCAACTTCCACGATCCTGACACAGGAGGTGAGGTCTTCACTTCCTCTACTTTTCTCTATCTTGATGGATTTTGCTGGAATGAAGTTCTCAACCAGGTGGACTTTGCTCATCTCCTCATGTTTACTACAACATAACACACATGTTCATGTTGGTGACCTCCAGTCTTCCAGCAGGAAATAGTTCATCTCACAGGGCTTCTGCAGCCGTGTGTACCGTATGTACCGGACTGTACCGTATGTACCGGACTATAATGTATGTCCCAGACTATAATGTATGTCCCAGACTATACTGTATGTACCGGACTATACTGTATGTACCGGACTGTACCATATGTCCCAGACTATAATGTATGTCCCAGACTATACTGTATGTACCAGACTATACTGTATGTCCCGGACTATACTGTATGTCCCAGACTATACTGTATGTACCAGACTATACTGTATGTCCCGGACTATACTGTATGTACCGGACTATACTGTATATATACCGTATGTCCCGGACTATACTGTATGTACCGGACTGTACCGTATGTACCGGACTACACCGTATGTACCGGACTATACCCTATGTACCGGACTATACCCTATGTACCGGACTATACTGTATGTACCGGACTATACCCTATGTACCGGACTATACTGTATGTCCCAGACTATACTGTATGTACCGGACTATACCGTATGTCCCAGACTATGCTGTATGTACCAGACTATAATATATATACACCGTATGTCCCAGACTATGCTGTATGCCCCGGACGATAATGTATGTCTCGGACTATACTGTATGTACCGGACTATACTGTATATATACTGTATGTCCCAGACTATACTGTATGTCCCGGACTATACTGTATGTACTGGACTATACTGTATATATACTGTATGTCCCAGACTATATTATATGTCCCGGACTATACAGTATTTTCCCAGACTATACTGTATGTCCCAGCCTATACTGTATGTACCGGACTATACTGTTTGACCCGGACTATACTGTATGTCCCAGACTATACTGTATGTCCCGGACTATACAGTAAGACCCAGTCTATACTGTATGTCCCGGACTATACCGTATGTCCCAGACTATACCGTATGTCCCAGACTATAATGTATGTACCGGACTATACTGTATGTCCCAGACTATACCGTATGTCCCAGACTGTACTGTATGTACTGGACTATACTGTTTGTCTCAGACTATACTGTATGTCCCGGACTATACTGCGTGTACCAGACTATACTGTATATATACTGTATGTCCCAGACTGTACTGTATGTACCGGACTATACTGTATGTCCCGGACTATACTGTATGTACCAGACTATACTGTATGTCCCAGACTATACCGTATGTCCCAGACTATACTGTATGTCCCGGACTATACCGTATGTCCCAGACTATACTGTATGTACCGGACTATACTGTATGTCCCGGACAATACCGTATGTCCCCGACTATACTGTATGTACCAGACTATACTGTATGTACCGGACTATACTGTATGTACCGATCTATACTGTATGTACCAGACTATACTGTATGTCCCGGACTATACTGCATGTACCGGACTATACTGCATGTACCGGACTATACTGTATGTACCAGATTATACTGTATGTGCCGGACTATACTGTATGTACCAGACTATACTGTATATATACTGTATGTCCCGGACTATACTGTATGTACCGGACTATACTGTATGTCCCGGACTATACTAAATGTGCACCCACTACAAAAAACATGTTTCCATATAGTAGTCGCACCAGACTATAAGTGGCAGATATATGTTGTGAAATGAGTTCTTTACACAGAAATATTCTGTAAATGTTTATTTACATACCTTAATTGTGTACAAACTGTGTATGTAAAACGGATGATTAAACAAAACAGAAGTCATCGTAGTTGCGCAAGCTAGCTCTCCAATCAGCTAAACAGACTCAATTACTCCATGGTATGGTGACCACAATGTCTGTGGTGTTTCCCAGAATGCCCTCTGACCCTGGCTGGACTACTTGACCAGATAGTATGGTGACCACCATGTCTGTGGTGTTTCCCAGAATGCCCTCTGACCCTGGCTGGACTACTTGACCAGATAGTATGGTGACCACCATGTCTGTGGTGTTTCCCAGAATGCCCTCTGACCCTGGCTGGACTACTTGACCAGATAGTATGGTGACCACCATGTCTGTGGTGTTTCCCAGAATGCCCTCTGACCCTGGCTGGACTACTTGACCAGATAGTATGGTGACCACCATGTCTGTGGTGTTTCCCAGAATGCCCTCTGACCCTGGCTGGACTACTTGACCAGATAGTATGGTGACCACCATGTCTGTGGTGTTTCCCAGAATGCCCTCTGGACTACTTGACCAGATAGTATGGTGACCACCATGTCTGTGGTGTTTCCCAGAATGCCCTCTGACCCTGACTGGACTACTTGACCAGATAGTATGGTGACCACAATGTCTGTGGTGTTTCCCAGAATGCCCTCTGACCCTGGCTGGACTACTTGACCAGATAGTATGGTGACCACCATGTCTGTGGTGTTTCCCAGAATGCCCTCTGACCCTGGCTGGACTACTTGACCAGATAGTATGGTGACCACCATGTCTGTGGTGTTTCCCAGAATGCCCTCTGACCCTGGCTGGACTACTTGACCAGATAGTATGGTGACCACCATGTCTGTGGTGTTTCCCAGAATGCCCTCTGACCCTGGCTGGACTACTTGACCAGATAGTATGGTGACCACCATGTCTGTGGTGTTTCCCAGAATGCCCTCTGACCCTGGCTGGACTACTTGACCAGATAGTATGGTGACCACCATGTCTGTGGTGTTACCCAGAATGCCCTCTGACCCTGTCTGGACAACTTGACCAGATAGTATGGTGACCACCATGTCTGGGGTGTCTCCCAGAATGCCCTCTGACCCTGGCTGGACTACTTGACCAGATAGTATGGTGACCACCATGTCTGTGGTGTTTCCCAGAATGCCCTCTGACCCTGACTGGACTACTTGACCAGATAGTATGGTGACCACCATGTCTGTGGTGTTCCCCAGAATGCCCTCTGACTCTGGCTGGACTACTTGACCAGATAGTATGGTGACCACCACATCTGTGGTGTTTCCCAGAATGCTCTCTGACCCTGGCTGGACTACTTGACCAGATAGTATGGTGACCACCATTTCTGTGGTGTTTCCCAGAATGCCCTCTGACCCTGACTGGACTACTTGACCAGATAGTATGGTGACCACCATGTCTGTGGTGTTCCTCAGAATGCCCTCTGGACTACTTGACCAGATAGTACGGTGACCACCATGTCTGTGGTGTTCCCCAGAATACCCTCTGACCCTGGCTGGACTAATTGACCAGATAGTATGGTGACCACCATGTCTGTGGTGTTCCCCAGAATACTCTATGACCCTGGCTGGACTAATTGACCAGATAGTATGGTGACCACCATGTCTGTGGTGTTCCCCAGAATACCCTCTGACCCTGGCTGGACTACTTGACCAGATAGTATGGTGACCACCATGTCTGTGGTGTTTCCCAGAATGCCCTCTGACCCTGACTGGACTACTTGACCAGATAGTATGGTGACCACCATGTCTGTGGTGTTTCCCAGAATGCCCTCTGACCCTGGCTGGACTACTTGACCAGATAGTATGGTGACCACCATGTCTGTGGTGTTTCCCAGAATGCCCTCTGACCCTGACTGGACTACTTGACCAGATAGTATGGTGACCACCATGTCTGTGGTGTTTCCCAGAATGCCCTCTGACCCTGGCTGGACTACTTGACCAGATAGTATGGTGACCACCATGTCTGTGGTGTTTCCCAGAATGCCCTCTGACCCTGGCTGCACAGCTGGAGGGATGTGCAGAAGTCATCAAGGCCCTGAGGAGTGGAGGAGCACATCTGGACTTCAGGACCAAAGATGGCATCACAGCTCTGCACAAGGCGGTGCGGAGCAAGAACCACATGGCCCTCATTGTGAGTGACACACACACACACACACACACACACACACACACACACACACACACACACACACACACACACACACACACACACACACACACACACACACACACAATGCAAACAAAGGATGACTCATCACTTGAGTCCATTCAGCAACAACAATGATGCAATATAATGATCAAAGAAGAGTTAGTCATCTCCATCATTTCAACTGTGTTGTACTTTGTCAGATTACTACTTCTACTGTATAGTATAGTATAGTATAGTATAGTATAGAACAGTACAGTATAATACGGTACAGTATAGTACAGTACAGTACACTATAGTACAATACACTTTAGTACAGTATAGTACAGTACAGTGTAGTACGGTACAGTACAGTATGGAACAGTACAGTACACTATGATACAGTACAGAATAGTACAGTATCGTACGGAACAGTACAGTGTAGTACAGTACAGTATGGTACAGTACGGTACAGCATATTAAGGAACAGTACAGTACACTATAATACAATATAGTACAGTACAGTATAGTATGGAACAGTACACTATAGTACAGTATAGTACGGAACAGTACAGTACACTACAGTACAGTACATTTTAGTACAGTATAGTAAGGTACAGTACAATATGGTACAGTACAGTACACTATAGTACAGTACGGAATAGTACAGTATAGTACGGAGCAGTACAGTACAGTATGGTACAGCATAGTAAGGGACAGTACAGTACACTATAGTACAGTATAGTACAGAACAGTACAGTACACAATAGTACAGTACATTTTAGTACAGTATAGTACGGTACAGTACAGTATGGAACAGTACAGTACACTGTAATACAGTACGGAATAGTACAGTATCCTACGGGACAGTATAGTGCAGTACAGTACAGTATGGTACAGTACAGTACGGTACAATATAGTAAGGAACAGTACAGTACACTATAGTACAGTATAATATAGTACAGTACAGTATAGTACAGAACCGTACAGCACACTATAGTACAGTACATTTTAGTACAGTATAGTACAGTACAGTATAGTACGGTACAGTACAGTATGGAACAGTACAGTACACTATAGTACATTACGGAATAGTACAGTATCGTACGGAACAGTACAGTGTAGTACAGTACAGTATGGTACAGTACAGTACGGTACAGCATAGAAAGGAACAGTACAGTACACTATACTACAGTATAGTACAGTACAGTATAGTATGGAACAGTACACTATAGTAAAGTATAGTACGGAACAGTACAGTACACTATATTACAGTACAGTACAGTATAGTATAGTACAGGACAGTACACTACAGTACAGTATAGTACAGTAAAGTACGGTACAGTATAGTACGGAACAGTACAATACACTACAATACAGTACAGCACGGGACAATACCGTATAGTACGTAACAGTACAGTAGGGTATATTATAGTACAGTACAGTACGGACCAGTACAGTACAGTACTTTACAATATAGTACGAAATAGTATAGTATAGTACAGTACAGCACAGTACAGTATACTCCGGTACAGTACAGTACACTATAGTACAGTACAGTACACTATAATACAGTACGACATTGTAAGGAATAGTACAGTACACTATAGTACAGTATAGTACAGTACAGTATAGTATGGAACAGTACACTATAGTACAGTATAGAACGGAACAGTACAGTACACTATATTACAGTACAGTACACTATAGTACAGTACAGTATAGTACAGGGCAGTACACTATAGTACAGTATAGTACAGTAAAGTATGGTACAGTATAGTACGGAACAGTACAATACAGTACAGTACGGAACAGTACCGTATAGTAAGGAACAGTACAGTACAGTAGAGTATATTATAGTACAGTACAGTACGGACCAGTACAGTACAGTACAGTACAATATAGTACGGAATAGTATAGTATAGTATAGTACAGTACAGTACAATATAGTACGGAATAGTATAGTATAGTACAGTGCAGTATACTCTGGTACAGTACAGTACACTATAGTACAGTACAGTTCACTGTAATGCAGTACGGAACAGTATCGTACAATATAGTACGGAGTATGGGGTACCGGACTGTCTGATTGTGGCGGTCCGCTCCCTGTATGATCAGTGTCAGAGCTTGGTCCGCATTGCCGGCAGTAAGTCGGACACGTTTCCAGTGAGGGTTGGACTCCCTGCCCTTTGTCACCGATTATGTTCTTAATTTTTATGGACAGAATTTCTGGGCACAGTCAGGGTGTTGAGGGGATCCGGTTTGGTGGCTGCAGGATTAGGTCTCTGCTTTTTGCAGATGATGTGGTCCTGATGGCTTCATCTGGCCAGGATCTACAGCTCTAACTGGATCGGTTCGCAGCCGAGTGTGAAGAGACTGGGATGAGAATCAGCACCTCCAAGTCCGAGTCCATGGTTCTCGCCCGAAAAAGGGTGGAGTACCATCTCCGGGTTGGGGAGGAGATCTTGCCCCAAGTGGAGGAGTTCAAGTACCTCGGAGTCTTGTTCACGAGTGAGGGAAGAGTGGATCGTGAGATCGACAGGCGTATCGGTGCGGTGTCTTCAGTATTGCGGACGCTGTATCGATCCGTTGTGGTGAAGAAGGAGCTGAGCCGGAAGGCAAAGCTCTCAATTTACCGGTCGATCTACGTTCCCATCCTTACCTATGGTCATGAGCTTTGGGTTATGACCGAAAGGATCGTGAGGTCGACAGGCGGATCGGTCTGGCGTCTTCAGTAATGCGGACGCTGTATCGATCCGTTGTGGTGAAGAAGGAGCTGAGCCGGAAGGCAAAGCTCTCAATTTACCGGTCGATCTACGTTCCCATCCTCACCTATGGTCATGAGCTTTGGGTTATGACCGAAAGGACAAGATCACGGGTACAAGCGGCCGAAATGAGTTTCCTATGCCGGGTGGCGGGGCTTGAAGTCTTGTTCACGAGTGAGGGAAGAGTGGATCGTGAGGTCGACAGGCGGATGGATCGGTGCGGCGTCTTCAGTAATGCGGACGCTGTATCGATCCGTTGTGGTGAAGAAGGAGCTGAGCCGGAAGGCAAAGCTCTCAATTTACCGGTCGATCTACGTTCCCATCCTCACCTATGGTCATGAGCTTTGGGTTATGACCGAAAGGACAAGATCACGGGTACAAGCGGCCGAAATGAGTTTCCTATGCCGGGTGGCGGGGCTCGGAGTCTTGTTCATGAGTGAGGGAAGAGTGGATCGTGAGGTCGACAGGCGGATCAGTGTGGCGTCTTCAGTAATGCGGACGCTGTATCGATCCGTTGTGGTGAAGAAGGAGCTGAGCCGGAAGGCAAAGCTCTCAATTTACCGGTCGACCTACGTTCCCATCCTCACCTATGGTCATGAGCTTTGGGTTATGACCGAAAGGACAAGATCATGGGTACAAGCGGCCGAAATGAGTTTCCTATGCCGGGTGGCGGGGCTCGAAGTCTTGTTCACAAGTGAGGGAAGAGTGGATCGTGAGGTCGACAGGCGGATCGGTGCGGCGTCTTCAGTAATGCGGACGCTGTATCGATCCGTTGTGGTGAAGAAGGAGCTGAGCCGGAAGGCAAAGCTGTCAATTTACCGGTCGATCTACGTTCCCATCCTCACCTATGGTCATGAGCTTTGGGTTATGACCGAAAGGACAAGATCACCGGTACAAGCGGCCAAAATGAGTTTCCTATGCCGGGTGGCGGGGCTCAGAGTCTTGTTCACGAGTGAGGGAAGAGTGGATCGTGAGGTCGACAGGCGGATCGGTGCGGCGTCTTCAGTAATGCGGACGCTGTATCGATCCGTTGTGGTGAAGAAGGAGCTGAGCTGGAAGGCAAAGCTCTCAATTTACCGGTCGATCTACGTTCCCATCCTCACCTATGGTCATGAGCTTTGGGTTATGACCGAAAGGACAAGATCACGGGTACAGGCGGCCGAAATGAGTTTCCTCCGCCGGGTAGTGGGTCTCTCCCTTAGAGATAGGGTGAGAAGCTCTGTCATCCGGGAGGAGATCAAAGTAAAGCCGCTGCTCCTCCACATCGAGAGGAACCAGATGAGGTGGTTCGGGCATCTGCTCAGGATGTCACCCGAACGCCTCCCTAGGGAGGTGTTCAGGGCACATCCGACCGATAGGAGGCTACGGGGAAGACCCAGGACACGCTGGGAAGACTATGTCTCCCGGCTAGCCTGGGAACGCCTCAGGATCCCCCGGGAAGAACTGGACCAAGTGGCTGGGGAGAGGAAAGTCATTCTGTATGAAGGTCTTTTCTCAAGCAAAATCACCTGTGATTCATTAGGATTCATCCAATTGTGATTCTAACATTCATTAGTTTTTTCTAAAAGTGACACACACACCTCAAGGAGCACAGTATGTGGTTCATAATGTGTTGATGTTTCACTACCTTTGCACCATCTCTAGCATCTTCCACACTGACTTGTGTGTGTTTCATAATGTGTTGATGTTCTGTCACTACTGGATCAACAAGCCTTCGACACACGTCTGACTGTCACATAACGTGAACAATATTTGAGGGCGATTTAATCGAGGTTGTCCTCTCCAGACGCTGTTGGACTTGGGCGCGTCTCCCGACTACAAGGACAGTCGGGGGCTGACTCCTCTCTACCACAGCTCCATGGTGGGAGGAGACCCTTACTGCTGCGAGCTGCTGCTGCACGACCACGCGCAGGTGGGCTGCGTGGACGAGAACGGCTGGCAGGAGATCCACCAGGTGGGAAGACAAACTGTAACAATGTTCGGAAGGAGCAGTGCTAAAGTGCTAAAGTAAAAGGTGTCATTGCAGGCGTGTCGCTACGGTCACGTGCAGCACCTGGAACATCTGCTCTTCTACGGGGCTGAAATGAGCGCCCAGAATGCTTCTGGGAACACGGCCCTGCATGTGTGCGCACTCTACAACCAGGTAGCACTTTTGAAATACAAACCCCGTTTCCATATGAGTTGGGAAATTGTGTTAGATGTAAATATAAACGGAATACAATGATTTGCAAATCATTTTCAACCCATATTCAATTGAATATGCTACAAACTGATTTTTGCAAATAATCATTAACTTTAGAATTTGATGCCAGCAACACGTGACAAAGAAGTTGGGAAAGGTGGCAATAAATACTGTTAAACTTGAGGAATGCTCATCAAACACTTATTTGGAACATCCCACAGGTGAACAGGCAAATTGGGAACAGGTGGGTGCCATGATTGGGTATAAAAGTAGATTCCATGAAATGCTCAGTCATTCACAAACAAGGATGGGGCGAGGGTCACCACTTTGTCAACAAATGCCTGAGCAAATTGTTGAACAGTTTAAGAAAAACCTTTCTCAACCAGCTATTGCAAGGAATTTAGGGATTTCACCATCTACGCTCTGTAATATCATCAAAGGGTTCAGAGAATCTGGAGAAATCACTGCACGTAAGCAGCTAAGCCCGTGACCTTCGATCCCTCAGGCTGCACTGCATCAACAAGCGACATCAGTGTGTAAAGGATATCACCACATGGGCTCAGGAACACTTCAGAAACCCACTGTCAGTAACTACAGTTGGTCGCTACGTCTGTAAGTGCAAGTTAAAACTCTCCTATGCAAAGCGAAAACCGTTTATCAACAACACCCAGAAACGCCGTCGGCTTCGCTGGGCCTGAGCTCATCTAAGATGGACTGATACAAAGTGGAAAAGTGTTCTGTGGTCTGACGAGTCCACATTTCAAATTGTTTTTGGAAACTGTGGACGTCGTGTCCTCCGGACCAAAGAGGAAAAGAACCATCCGGATTGTTATAGGCGCAAAGTGTAAAAGCCAGCATGTGTGATGGTATGGGGGTGTATTAGTGCCCAAGACATGGGTAACTTACACATCTGTGAAGGCGCCATTAATGCTGAAAGGTACATACAGGTTTTGGAGCAACATTTGTTGCCATCCAAGCAACGTTACCATGGACGCCCCTGCTTATTTCAGCAAGACAATGCCAAGCCACGTGTTACATCAACGTGGCTTCATAGTAAAAGAGTGCGGGTACTAGGCTGGCCTGCCTGTAGTCCAGACCTGTCTCCCATTAAAAATGTGTGGTGCATTATGAAGCCTAAAATAGCACAACGGACTGTTGAACAACTTAAGCTGTACATCAAGCAAGAATGGGAAAGAATTCCACCTGAGAAGCTTCAAAAATGTGTCTCCTCAGTTCCCAAACGTTTACTGAGTGTTGTTAAAAGGAAAGGCCATGTAACACAGTGGTGAACATGCCCTTTCCCAACTACTTTGGCACGTGTTGCAGCCATGAAATTCTAAGTTAATTATTATTTGCAAAAAAAAATAAAGTTTATAAGTTTGAACATCAAATATGTTGTCTTTTTTAGTGCATTCAACTGAATATGGGTTGAAAAGGATTTACAAATCATTGTATTCCGTTTATATTTACATCTAACACAATTTCCCAACTCATATGGAAACGGGGTTTGTAAGTTGTTGTTGTTGTTGTTGTGATGGGTAAACCTGCACAAAATAAACAGGAGCATGAGCTGCGATGCTAGATGCTAACATGAGCCACGTCCTGGCTGGTCCGCCCTTCATTAGACAGCAAAAGTTGGTGATGCAAGGTCGCCATGGCAATGGACCATCTCCATGTCTCATTGGCCGTGTTGGTGATGACCGCGGTACTTTGTTCAGTCAGTCAGGGGAATTACTGTTGCCATGGTTACAACACCGTGACTGAGAATGTAAGGTGTCTCGTTACTACACTTTGGTTGATTAAAGCCCGTGTGATATCGGGTGCGATACAAGCAGTCCTGCAGCGTGTTTACTTGTGTGTGTGATATCATGTGCGATACAAGCAGTCCTGCAGCGTGTTTACTTCTGTGGGATATCATGTGTGATACAAGCAGTCCTGCAGCGTGTTTACTTGTGTGTGTGTGATATCATGTGCGATACAAGCAGTCCTGCAGCGTGTTTACTTGTGTGTGTGATATCATGTGCGATACAAGCAGTCCTGCAGCGTGTTTACTTGTGTGTGTGATATCATGTGCGATACAAGCAGTCCTGCATCGTGTTTACTTGTGTGTGATATCATGTGTGATACAAGCAGTCATGCAGTGTGTTTACTTGTGTGTGTGATATCATGTGCGATACAAACAAAATATATTCCGGTCTACAAACTATTCACTTGTGTGTGTGAGTGTGTGTGTGTCCTTAAGAGAGGACCACACTCTTCTTCTCCCAAGACCAGTTGATTGATCTCTCAAACAGACGAGTCTTAGCGGGCTTGAGACCTGCTGTGCTCTGACAATTGTCACACAGCAACATGGGCAGGCACCATCCCGAGTATCCAGTGGCCAAGATCAATAGATCCAGTGGTATATATCAATAGATCCAGTGGCCAAGATCAATAGATCCAGTGGCATATATAAATAAATCCAGTGGCCAAGATCAATAGATCCAGTGGCATATATAAATAAATCCAGTGGCCAAGATCAATAGATCCAGTGGCATATATCAATAGATCCAGTGGCCAAGATCAATAGATCCAGTGGATAAGATCTAATGGCATAGATCAATAGATCCAGTGGTATATATCAATAGATCCAGTGGCCAAGATCAATAGATCCAGTGGCATATATAAATAAATCCAGTGGCCAAGATCAATAGATCCAGTGGCATATATCAATAGATCCAGTGGCCAAGATCAATAGATCCAGTGGCATATATAAATAAATCCAGTGGCCAAGATCAATAGATCCAGTGGCATATATCAATAGATCCAGTGGCCAAGATCAATAGATCCAGTGGATAAGATCTAATGGCATAGATCAATAGATCCAGTGGTATATATCAATAGATCCAGTGGCCAAGATCAATAGATCCAGTGGCATATATAAATAAATCCAGTGGCCAAGATCAATAGATCCAGTGGCATATATCAATAGATCCAGTGGCCAAGATCAATAGATCCAGTGGATAAGATCTAATGGCATAGATCAATAGATCCAGTGGTATATATCAATAGATCCAGTGGCCAAGATCAATAGATCCAGTGGCATATATAAATAAATCCAGTGGCCAAGATCAATAGATCCAGTGGCATATATCAATAGATCCAGTGGCCAAGATCAATAGATCCAGTGGCATATATAAATAAATCCAGTGGCCAAGATCAATAGATCCAGTGGCATATATCAATAGATCCAGTGGCCAAGATCAATAGATCCAGTGGATAAGATCTAATGGCATAGATCAATAGATCCAGTGGTATATATCAATAGATCCAGTGGCCAAGATCAATAGATCCAGTGGCATATATAAATAAATCCAGTGGCCAAGATCAATAGATCCAGTGGCATATATCAATAGATCCAGTGGCCAAGATCAATAGATCCAGTGGATAAGATCTAATGGCATAGATCAATAGATCCAGTGGAATGGATCTTGTCGCGTAGATCAATAGATCCACTGACCAAGATCAATAGATCCAGTGGCATAGATCCATAGATCTAGTGACCAAGATAAATAGATCCAGTGGCATAGATCAATAGATCCAGTGGCATAGATCAATAGATCCAGTGGCCAAGATCAATAGATCCAGTGGCATATATCAATAAATCCAATAGCCAAGATCAATAGATCCAGTGAAATGCATCTAGTGGCATAGATCAATAGATCCAGTGGAATACATCTAGTGGCGTAGATCAATAGATCCACTGACCAAGATCAATAGATCCAGTGGCATAGATCAATAGATCCAGTGGAATGGATCCAGTGTCGTAGATAAATAGATCCAGTTGAATAGATCAATAGATCCAGTGGAATAGATCCAGTGTCATTGATCAATTGATCCAGTGGAATAGACCTAGTGGCATAGATCAATAGATACAGTGGAATGGATCAATAGATCCAGTGGAATAGATTCAGTGACATATATCAATAGATCCAGTGGCCAAGATGAATAGATCCAGTAGCATAGATCACAAAATCCAATGGCCAAGATCAATAGCTTCAGTGGAATAGGTTTAGTGGCATAGATCAATAGATCTAGTGGCATAGATAAATAGATCCAGTGGAATAGATATAGTGGCATAGATCAATAGATCCAGTGGAATAGATCTAGTGGCATAGATCAATAGATCCAGTGGAATAGAACCAGTGTCGTAGATAAATAGATCCAGTGGAATAGATCAATAGATCCAGTGGAATAGATCCAGTGTCATAGATCAATTGATCCAGTGGAATAGACCTAGTGGCATAGATCAATAGATACAGTGGAATAGATCAATAGATCCAGTGGAATAGATTCAGTGACATATATCAATAGATCCAGTGGCCAAGATTAATAGATCCAGTAGCATAGATCACGAAATCCAATGGCCAAGATCAATAGATTCAGTGGAATAGGTTTAGTGGCATAGATCAATAGATCTAGTGGCATAGATAAATAGATCCAGTGGAATAGATCTAGTGGCATAGATCAATCGATCCAGTGGAATAGATCTATTGGCATAGATCAATAGATCCAGTGGAATAGAACCAGTGTCGTAGATAAATAGATCCAGTGGAATAGATTAATAGATCCAGTGGAATAGATCCAGTGTCATAGATCAATTGATCCAGTGGAATAGACCTAGTGGCATAGATCAATAGATACAGTGGAATAGATCAATACATCCAGTGGAATAGATTCAGTGACATATATCAATAGATCCAGTGGCCAAGATTAATAGATCCAGTAGCATAGATCACGAAATCCAATGGCCAAGATCAATAGATCTAGTGGCATAGATAAATAGATCCAGTGGAATAGATCTAGTGGCATAGATCAATCGATCCAGTGGAATAGATCTAGTGGCATAGATCAATCGATCCAGTGGAATAGATCTAGTGGCATGGATCAATAGATCCAGTGGAATAGAACCAGTGTCGTAGATAAATAGATCCAGTGGAATAGATTAATAGATCCAGTGGAATAGATCCAGTGTCATAGATCAATTGATCCAGTGGAATAGACCTAGTGGCATAGATCAATAGATACAGTGGAATAGATCAATGCATCCAGTGAAATAGATTCAGTGACATATATCAATAGATCCAGTGGCCAAGATTAATAGATCTAGTAGCATAGATCACGAAATCCAATGGCCAAGATCAATAGATTCAGTGGAATAGGTTTAGTGGCATAGATCAATAGATCTAGTGGCATAAATAAATAGATCCAGTGGAATAGATCTAGTGGCATAGATCAATAGATCCACTGACCAAGATCAATAGATCCAGTGGAATAGATCAACAGATCCAGTGGAATAGATCTTGTGGCATATATCAATAGATCCAGTGACCAAGCTCAATAGATCCTGTGGAATAGATCAATAGATCCAGTGGAATAGATCTAATGGCATATATCAATAGATCCACTGATCAAGATCAATAGATCCAGTGGCATACACCAATAGATCCAGTGGAATAGATCTAGTGGCAGAGATCAATAGATCCAGTGACTATGATCAATATATCCAATGGCCTAGATCAATAGATCCAGTAACCAAGATCAATAGATCCAGTGGAATAGATCTAGTGGCATAGATCAATAGATCCACTGATCAAGATCAATAGATCCAGTGGAATACACCAATAGATCCGGTGGAATAGATCTAGTGGCAGAGATCAATAGATCCAGTGACTATGATCAATATAGCCAATGGCCTAGATCAATAGATCCAGTGACCAAGATCAATAGATCCAGTGGAATAGATCTAGTGGCATAGATCAATAGATCCACTGTTAAAGATCAATAGATCCAGTGGCATACACCAATAGATCCAGTGGAATAGATCTAGGGGCAGAGATCAATAGATCCAGTGACCATGATCAATATATCCAATGGCCTAGATCAATAGATCCAGTGACCAAAATCAATAGATCCAGTGACCAAGATCAATAGATCCAGTGGCCAAGATTAATAGATCCAGTAGCATAGATCCCAAAATCCAATGGCCAAGATCAATAGATTCAGTGGAATAGGTTTAGTGGCATAGATCAATAGATCTAGTGACATAGATAAATAGATCCAGTGGAATAGATCTAGTGGCATAGATCAATAGATCCACTGACCAAGATCAATAGATCCACTGACCAAGATCAATAGATCAAGTGGAATAGATCAACAGATCCAGTGGAATAGATCTAGTGGCATATATCAATAGATCCAGTGACCAAGCTCAATAGATCCTGTGGAATAGATCAATAGATCCAGTGGAATAGATCTAATGGCATAGATCAATAGATCCACTGATCAAGATCAATAGATCCAGTGGAATACACCAATAGATCCAGTGGAATAGATCTAGTGGCAGAGATCAATAGATCCAGTGACTATGATCAATATATCCAATGGCCTAGATCAATAGATCCAGTAACCAAGATCAATAGATCCAGTGGAATAGATCTAGTGGCATAGATCAATAGATCCACTGATCAAGATCAATAGATCCAGTGGCATACACCAATAGATCCAGTGAAATAGATCTAGTGGCAGAGATCAATAGATCCAGTGACTATGATCAATATATCCAATGGCCTAGATCAATAGATCCAGTAACCAAGATCAATAGATCCAGTGGAATAGATCTAGTGGCATAGATCAATAGATCCAGTGGAATACACCAATAGATCCAGTGGAATAGATCTAGTGGCAGAGATCAATAGATCCAGTGACTATGATCAATATATCCAATGGCCTAGATCAATAGATCCAGTGACCAAGATCAATAGATCCAGTAGAATAGATCTAGTGGCATAGATCAATAGATCCACTGATCAAGATCAATAGATCCAGTGGCATACACCAATAGATCCAGTGGGATAGATCTAGTGGCAGAGATACATAGATCCAGTGACCATGATCAATATATCCAGTGGCCTAGATCAATAGATCCAGTGACCAAAATCAATAGATCCAGTGACCAAGATCAATAGATCCAGTGGCATAGATCAAAAGATCCAATGGCCAAGATCAATAGATCCAAATGCAGCATTCCTAGAGGCAGGTCTGGGAGATGAGGAGGAACCAAAGGTGATGCAAGGTGAACACAAGTCACATGACCTGTAGAAGGTGCAGGAGTGTGAACACAAGTCACATGACTTCTAGAAGGTGCAGGAGTGTGAACACAAGTCACATGACCTGTAGAAGGTGCAGGAGTGTGAACACAAGTCACATGACCTGTAGAAGGTGCAGGAGTGTGAACACAAGTCACATGACTTCTAGAAGGTGCAGGAGTGTAAACACAAGTCACATGACCTGTAGAAGGTGCAGGAGTGTGAACACAAGTCACATGACTTCTAGAAGGTGCAGGAGTGTAAACACAAGTCACATGACCTGTAGAAGGTGCAGGAGTGTGAACACAAGTCACATGACCTGTAGAAGGTGCAGGAGTGTAAACACAAGTCACATGACCTGTAGAAGGTGCAGGAGTGTGAACACAAGTCACATGACCTGTAGAAGGTGTGCTGTGCATGTAAGCACCAGAGTTCTAACAGAACTTTGTTGTCATTCAGGACAGCTGTGCTCGGGTTCTCCTCTTCCGGGGCGCCGACAAGGAGATCAGGAACTACAACAGCCAGACTGCCTTCCAGGTAGGCCTTGAAGATGCCTGAAAAAACGTCACTTCCTGCCTGCACGCATGAGAAAACGTCACTTCCTGTGCAGCACTAACGTTGTCCTCCCCCTCCAGGTGGCCATCATAGCAGGAAACTTTGACCTGGCTGAGATCATCAAGGTCCACAAAGCGTCAGATGTTGGTGAGTGGACACTTGACATGATTGACAGCTCCAGATGTTAAAGATGTGATGTCAGAGGTGGAGGAGATGAAGAGCAGGACATGATAGAGATGTTGTTGTTCCTGCTGAGAGGATCTGCTCATGTAGCACCACTCTGCCATCTAGTGTCCACTCTCATCTTAGCACCATGTCCACTCTCATCTTACTGCTCCAGTGTATACCGGTACTGGTTTATTATAGCGGTTATAATGAATAAAAAACGGTACTATACTCTGTTTCAAAAGTACCGGTTCCCCATATATATATATTTATTTTTACTAACAGGCATGACGGCGCGTCGTTACGTGGTGACATTGCTGGTTTTAGGAGCAGAAGAGCATGTTGGGCGGCGCGCACACACACAGAGTACTTACAAGCAGACACAGTGTGGAGACAGAAAAGGGAGAATGGACGCATTTTGGTGTAAAAAGTAAAGATAAAGGTGACGTTATAACACTGAAACACCCTCAGGAAGAGGTGCTTTAAGACATCCTCGTCTCCATGGCGACGAATAAAGTGAGTTTCTTACAAGTAGCGTTATCACTGGAGGACGAGGAATAGCTAAACATGCTTCAGTACACACCGTAGGAGGATACAATTGCTCACCGCCGTCACAATGTAAACAAACGCCATGGGTGGATCTACACCTGACATCCACTGTAATGATATCAAGTACAGGCACGTATTTAGTCGATACTACTATGATTACATCGATATTTTTTGGCATCACAACATCTTTCGTTTTTAAAAAAAAATCATATTATGTTTATAAAGTCCCTAAACGATACCTAAATGTGTGGTATCATCTAAAACTAATGTAAAGTATCAAAGAAGAGAAGAATAAGTGAGTATTACATTTTAACAGAAGTGTAGATAGAACATGTTAAAACAGAAAATAAGCAGATATTAACAGTAAATGAACAAGTAGATTAATAATCAATTTTTACAGTGTGTCCCTCATAATATTGACAAATATAGGTAGATAAATGACACAATATGTTACTGCATACGTCAGCAGACTAATTATTTATAAAACACTAAATCACAATTAAATAACAATATATTCTGGAATAAGTGCCAGAAAAAACATGTACACGCAGTACTTGTAGAAGAAGTCATGAAGTATATGTACATGCAGTACTTGTAGAAGAAGTCATGATGTACATGTACACGCAGTACTTGTAAGTTTGTAAAAACAACATGAAGTTATCAGTTGTAAACACAAATGAACAGTATGTACACATTTTTTACATGAAGTTCAGAAAAAGCCAAAAAAAAAGTGTATGAGTTACTCTTACAAGTGTAAAAATAAGTTGACCAGACCTGAGTACAGTTTAGTAAGCCTTCTTTACTCATACTTGAACAGCATGAAGGTCAGCATGATCAGGTTCTTGCGAGTCTTTAAAGGACATAGAAGAAAAAACATTACCAGTGGTGTTGACAATATTTGAAGGTGACTCTCAGTCCTTCTGGTGTGTCCCGCCAGTGCCTTTCAGGGAGACACCTTCCTACACCAACCGTCGACGCGTGACGCCCGGCGCCTTGCCCTCGCCCCGCTCCCTGCTGCGCTCGGCCAGCGACAACAACCTGAACGGCGACAAGGACCACATCCAGCGTCATCAGGTCCACAGAGAGTCCCGGGGCCGCCAGGGTCACTCGCCGGTCCCCTCGCTGCGCAGTCTGCCGGCTCTTGGACAACAACATGGCAGCCTGGGAGAGGTAAAGACCAGCATGGACCTGTGACTGTACATGACAATACTACATTTTATTGATAAATACACACACATATACAAACCCCGTTTCCATATGAGTTGGGAAATTGTGTTAGATGTAAATATAAACGGAATACAATGATTTGCAAATCCTTTTCAACCCATATTCAATTGAATGCGCTACAAAGACAACATATTTGATGTTCAAACTCATAAACTTTATTTTTTATTTTTTGCAAATAATAATTAACTTAGAATTTCATGGCTGCAACACGTGCCAAAGTAGTTGGGAAAGGGCATGTTCACCACTGTGTTACATGGCCTTTCCTTTTAACAACACTCAGTAAACGTTTGGGAACTGAGGAGACACATTTTTGAAATGGAATTCTTTCCCATTCTTGCTTGATGTACAGCTTAAGTTGTTCAACAGTCCGGGGGTCTCCGTTGTGGTATTTCAGGCTTCATAATGCGCCACACATTTTCAATGGGAGACAGGTCTGGACTACAGGCAGGCCAGTCTAGTACCCGCACTCTTTTACTATGAAGCCACGTTGATGTAACACGTGGCTTGGTATCGTCTTGCTGAAATAAGCAGGGGCGTCCATGGTAACGTTGCTTGGATGGCAACATATGTTGCTCCAAAACCTGTATGTAACTTTCAGCATTAATGGTGCCTTCACAGATGTGTAAGTTACCCATGTCTTGGGCACTAATACACCCCCATACCATCACACATGCTGGCTTTTCAACTTTGCGCCTATAACAATCCGGATGGTTCTTTTCCTCTTTGGTCCGGAGGACACGACGTCCACAGTTTCCAAAAACAATTTGAAATGTGGACTCGTCAGACCACAGAACACTTTTCCACTTTGTATCGGTCCATCTTAGATGAGCTCAGCTCATTGCCCAGCGAAGCCGACGGCGTTTCTGGGTGTTGTTGATAAACGGTTATCGCCTTGCAAAAGAGAGTTTTAACTTGCACTTACAGATGTAGCGACCAACTGTAGTTACTGATAGTGGGTTTCTGAAGTGTTCCTGAGCCCATGTGGTGATATCCTTTACACACTGATGTCGCTTGTTGATGCAGTACAGCCTGAGGAATCTAAGGTCACGGGCTTAGCTGCTTACGTGCAGTGATTTCTCCAGATTCTCTAAACCCTTTGATGATATTACGGAGCGTAGATGGTGAAATCCCTAAATTCCTTGCAATAGCTGGTTGAGAAAGGTTTTTCTTAAACTGTTCAACAATTTGCTCACGCATTTGTTGACAAAGTGGTGACCCTCGCCCCGTCCTTGTTTGTGAACGACTGAGCATTTCATGGAATCTACTTTTATACCCAATCATGGCACCCACCTGTTCCCAATTTGCCAGTTCACCTGTGGAATGTTCCAAATAAGTGTTTGTTGAGCTATTCCTCAACTTTATCAGTATTTATTGCCACCTTTCCCAACTTCTTTGTCACGTGTTGCTGGCATCAAATTCTAAAGTTAATGATTATTTGCAAAAAAAAAAAATGTTTATCAGTTTGAACATCAAATATGTTGTCTTTGTAGCATATTCAACTGAATATGGGTTGAAAATGATTTGCAAATCATTGTATTCTGTTTATATTTACTTTTAACACAATTTTCCAACTCATATGGAAATGGGGTTTGTATATATGAATGTGTATATATGTATGTATATATGTATATATTAGAGATGCGCGGATAGGCAATTATTTCATCCGCAACCGCATGACAAAAGTCGTCAACCATCCGCATCCACCCGAATTAATATTTAATCAACACCGCACCCGCCCGCACCCGCCTGTTGTTATATATCTAATATAGACGATGCAAGGCATTAGTGAGGTTATAAAGCTTTTGTCTGTTAAAGAAAGGCGACTGATCCAATGCAGCAATCATCTGGGAGCCGCGCTGAGCGCACCTCCAAGCGCGTGGAGGTGCGATGTCCCTCGCACCCGGGCTCGCGCCCGAGGCTTCAGCGCGCACCGCGGCGCCCATCCTACTCGTCGCGGCCTAGCCCTAGCGGCTCTCGCTGCCGGAGACGGCCGGGTATGGGCCCGACGCTCCAGCGCCATCCATTTTCAGGGCTAGTTGATTCGACAGGTGGGTTGTTACACACTCCTTAGCGGGTTCCGACTTCCATGGCCACCGTCCTAGCTGCTGTCTATATCAACCAACACCTTTTCTGGGGTCTGATGAGCGTCGGCATCGGGCGCCTTAACCCGGCGTTCGGTTCATCCCGCAGCGCCAGTTCTGCTTGCCCCACCCCTTTCGTGAGCGCACTGCGCGCGGAGTGACCCCTGTTACGCGCACCCGGCAACGGGGGTGGCGGGCAGGTAAGCTGCGCGGGCGCAGCGCGCGGAGTGACCCCTGTTACGAGCCCCCGGCCACGGGGGTGGCGGGCAGGTAAGCTGCTTACCTGCTGTGCGTGACGCCGGCCGCGGCGAAGGCGGACGAGGCGGGGTGTCGGTGTGGTGGGCGCGGTGGTGACCCTGGACGTGCGTCGGGCCCTTCTCGCGGATCACCTCAGCTACGGCTCCCGGTGGGGCCCTCTCGGGGGAAGGGGCCTCGGTCCCGGACCCCGGCGAGGCGTCCCTTCTCCGCTCCGTAAAAGTGTCCATCTCTTTTTTTTTTTCTTCTTCTGTTGTGGCATATGCAGCAGGTGCCTGCTCGTTTTTCGTATGTGGGTAACAACATTTAACTATGTATATATATTTCCGAATTGGTTTAACTGCCACCCGCCTGAATCTATTTAAAATCTAATTTTTTTTTATTTCAACCGCCCGACCCGACCCGCGGATAAAATCTAATTTTTTTTTATTTCAACAGCCCGAATCGCGGATAATCCGCGGACTACGCGGTTGTGTCCGCAAACCGCGCATCTCTAGTATATATGTATGTGTATATATATATATATGTATATACATATATACACATACATATATACATATATATATATATATATATATATATATATATATATATATATATATATATATATATATATATATATATATATATATATGTATATACATATATACACATACATATATACATATATATATATATATATATATATATATATATATATATATATATATATATATATATATATATATATATATATATATATATATATATATGTATATATATATATATATATATATATATATATATATATATATATATATATATATATGTATATATGTATGTGTATATATCTACTGTATATATCTTTTTACACTTGCATCTTGCTAGGAGGACAGATGCCAAATGCTTCTTGTTTGTGACGTCTACTTCCTGTGTGCGCAGAGTCGCCATGCAGACTTCCCTGACAGCAGCCTGCAGAGCACCACCAGCTCCAGGTCCTCCCAGTCCCGTTCACCTTCCTTGCATCACTGGCAGGACCAGGACAGGCCCGTGCCCAGGAGGTCCCACAGCCACGGGCACGGTCCCCATGGAAGACTCAGGTCTGTGCTGGCCTTCTTCTCTCATCTCAATTACCACTCCATGGAAGCATACGATCAAAGGCTCCGCCCCTATGGTCCTAGTATGTAGCGGACAACATGAATGATGTAGCGGACAACATGAATGATGTAGCGGAGCACATAACAAATAGAAGAGACAGGCCACATGAATGATGACCACATCAAATAGGAGTCACAACCTGGCAGTGACACTTGGTGTGGTGTTGGACTTCTCCCACTTTTTGTGTGGCCATGAAGGCAGCAATGGCTAAGTGTTGGTACAGGTGAGGTGAAGTGTTGGTACAGGTGATGTGAGGTGAGGGATGTGACAAATGACAAATAGTTTGCTCAAGCCTGGTTTGTACGGCACAAAAAGACCAGTTGTTGTATACTTGACTCATGTTTGTGGTGTGGTTAAGGTGGAATATAAACAGTGTGGTGTGGTTATGGTGGAATATAAACAGTGTGGTGTGGTTATGGTGGAATATAAACAGTGTGGTGTGGTTATGGTGGAATATAAACAGTGTGGTGTGGTTATGGTGGAATATAAACAGTGTGGTGTGGTTATGGTGGAATATAAACAGTGTGGTGTGGTTATGGTGGAATACAAACAGTGTGGTGTGCAGAGGATATGCAAGCAGTGCACAATTAGAGGGAATGTTGGATATAGGCGTCAACTTCGTCAGCATTCAGTCAATGCTGACTAGTGGGCAGCCTAGGACGGAGTCGGCTCTTTATCAAGTCAGCTCCTGTCTTGGAGGGTACTGTTCCACCCCAGCATGGATGGTCCATGATCAGCACGCAAGATTATACTCCTGTTTTCAAATGGGAATTACATCCGTGTCAATTCCATTTCATGGCAACATGTTCCACTTGAGGTGACACAGCCACTCATCATCTGCGTCTTAGCTCATCCAATCAGGTCTTATTCCCCAGGTGTGTTATTCCCCAAGTGTGTTATTCCCCAAGTGTGGTTGTTGCAAAGTCAGTAGTGATGAAGACTCCATTGTTGTCTCCATAAAGCAAGTGTGGCCTGCACACATCAAGTCATTCGCCTCATCCTTCAAGTCCACAATTGTGTATCATGTGCCGGCCATGATAGATAGATAGATAGATAGATAGATAGATAGATAGATAGATGGATAGATAGATAGATAGATAGATAGATAGATAGATAGATAGTGTTGCGTTTTGGACCAGTTGTTCCTCCCAGGGAATTCAAGTCACAATTCGCTCCCAAGTTCTTTCCGACACTTAAAGCTGAGTTGAAAAACCACCAGAGACAGAATAGGTATTTTGTTGTATATTCTCAAAGCTTTGCCAATATACATTGATTGAGACCAGTCTAACCATAGAACATTCTATTGCGCCTCCCCAAATGGTCTGTCTTCCCGATCCCACCACCCTCTCTCTCGTCCCATCTCTGTAGACAAAACAAATCCTAGTCAAAACACATTCCAAAGAACTCAAGGGCAACACACACAGTATACTTGCTGACAGAGCATCAAGAGAAGGAATGGAAAACACGAGCTGTTTTCAAATATGACAAAGAAATGGAAAAAGTACAACTTAAATTCGGATATATGTAAATATCTGCCTCCGACAATTGATAGATAGATAGATAGATAGATAGATAGATAGATAGATAGATAGATAGATAGATAGATAGATAGATAGATAGATAGATAGATAGATAGATAGATGGATAGATAGATAGATAGATAGTGTTGCGTCAGACCAGCTCTTCCTCCCAGGGAATCTAAGTTACTGGTCAATCCCAAGTTCTTTCGATGACATGTATGCTGAGTAAGAAGGACCATCAAGACAGAATTGGAATATTATCAACTTTTACTGAAATTTCAGGAGATCAGCTTAATCGATACATTCATATCGGCTACTCTAGTTGATCTGACATTCAAACGGAAAAGCCAACTCCTTGCACACAAAGAAAGCCCCCATCGCTCCCCCTCGCAACACTGATAAGAAAAGAGTGGGGGTTGTATTTCACATTCCGATGGTTTAAGACACCAAATAGACCTCTGAACACAAGAGAAACTTGTAGAGTATACAAAGGAAAAGTACTAACTACTCTAAACATGGCTATGTAAAGAGAAATAACTCTTAAACATATATGCATTCTCCACAATAGATAGTTCTTTATTGATTCCTCCAGGAGAGTTCCCTCAGGAAAATTAAAACACTTGTGTCACACCTGTGTCACACCTGTGTCGCACTTGTGTTGCCCACCATGCATGGACAACTTCAATGAGTCCATTTCAATTCCTGTCTTTCGTCTGCCATTTGTGGTGTGAAAATAGATGCAGCGTGACTCAAATACACACACACACACACACACACACACACACACACACACACACACACACACACACACACACACACACACACACACACACACACGCACACACACACACACAGAGCACTTCTCCAACTGGAATGTGTTTCTGCACGGCACTGCAAAGATGGAGCTGATCACGACCACCTCGGTGCTCTCGTGCGCTCTGTTGTGTTTGTCTTTGTGCGTAAATGGTGTGTCCGCGTGCTCTTACACCCGCAAAGAGCTACTGAACATCAGATCAATCACCACTACAGACTTGTTGCCGGCTATTTTAGCGTCAGCTGCGGATTTGGTCCATTTTTTGGATCAAAATAGGGAAACCGCGCCGAAGAGGAAAGCGAGCGGGAGCCCTCATCCGTCTCCACAGACTAGGATTACGCACACCCTTACCTGGCATCTTTCTCCCCAACGTCCCCTCACTTCCCAACAAGATGGACGAGCTAGTGTTGCTGATGAGAAGAAACAAGGACTTTTCCTCATCTTGTGTTTTGTGCTTCACGGAGACGTGGCTTAGCGCGAGTGTTCTGGACGGCTTTCATCTTTTCCGCACGGACCGAGACCCCGGGGCAAAACAAGAGGCGGTGGAGTCTGCTTCTTCATCAACAACAGTTGGTGTACAGACGTGACGGTGATATCCCAACACTGCTCTCCTGCTCTGGAATATCTTTTCATTCACTGTAAGCCTTTTTACTCACCGCGTGAGATCGTTTCATTCATACTGGTGGCTGCCTACATACCGCCCAGTGCGGACGTGCATGACGCTCAGCGCACGCTTGCAGGCCAGATCTTACATGTGTAATTTCCGGACTCTCTTGTTATCGTGCTTGGTGACTTTAACAAGGGAAACTTGAGCCAGGAATTACCCAAGTATAGGCAGTGTATTAAATGCCCGACCAGAGAGGAGAACACTTTGGATCACTGTTACACCACAATAAGCAAGGCATACCAAGCAGTCCCGCACGCTGCTCTCGGACTATCAGATCACGTGATGGTGCACTTAATCCCTTCATACAGACAGAGACTGAAACTGGCTAAACCTGTTATGAAAACAATTAATAAGTACACCGCTGAGTCTGTGGGGGAGCTGCGCGCATGTTTAGAGACGACAGACTGGGAGGCAATTGGAGCGGCCACGGACAATCTGGACGAGTATACAGACACTGTGACCTTATACATACAGTTCAATGAGGCCCGCATCATTCCAACGCGCACCAGGGCTTGTTATAACAACGACAAGCCCTGGTTCACACCCAAGCTCCGACAGCTGCGCAAGGAGGAGGAGGCTGCTTGGAGGAGCGGGGACCAGAGTACCTACATAGAAGCAAAGTGCCACTTCAGCAGGGAAGTGGAGAAAGCTAAATCTGTGTACTCTGTCTACAGGAACAGTTCAGCTCCAATGACTCTGCAACCGTTTGGAGGGGGCTGAGGGCCCTTACGAACTATAAGCCCAAAGCCCCCCAGGCCGTGAACGACCAAACTCTCGCCCAGGGCCTCAATACACATTACTGTCATCATGAACGGCCATCATCTCTTCACAGCTTTGCTCCCCCTACCATCACACCACACCAACGCCAGCACTTCTTCAAAGGACTCCAAGGACATCAAAGGACTTAATCAAAGGACCCCACAGACCCCTCCCGCTCTGCCCTCTCCATCCGAGAGGACGATGTGCGGCGGAAGTTCTTGAAGCTGAACCGGATAGTGTCTCCCCCTCCACCCTGAGACACTGCGCGGATCAGCTTGCTCCTGTCTTCACGGACATTTTTAACACCTCTCTGGAGCCGTCCTGCTTCAAGACCTCCACCATCGTCCGTGTCTCCAAGAAACGACGGATCACAGGACTTAATGTCTACAGGCCGGTGGCGCTGACGTCTGTGGTCATGAAGTCTTTTGAGCGCTTGGTCCTGTCCCACCTCAAGGACACCACTGCCCCCCTCCTGGACCCACTGCAGTTCGCCTACAGAGCCAACAGGTCTGTGGATGATGCAATGAACCTGGCCCTCTACTTCATCCTGTAGCATCTGGACTCCCCAGGAACCTACGCCAGGATCCTATTTGTGGACGTCAGCTCTGCCTTAACACCATCCTCCCTGGACTGCTACGAGACAAGCTCTACCAGCTCAGCGTGCCCGACTCCCTCTGCAGATGGATTAATGACTTCCTGACAGACCGAAGACAGCAGGTGCGGCTGGGGAAGACTGTCTCGGACAGTCGTACCACGAACACTGGTACTCCTCAGGGCTGTGTACTTTCCCCCTGGCTCTTCTCCCTGTATACAAACTGCTGCACCTCCAGTCACCAGTCCACAAAGCTGCTCAAGTTTGCGGATGACACCACCCTCATCGGGCTCATCTTGGATGGCGATGAGTCCGCCTACAGGAGAGAGGTGGACCGGCTGGCGTCCTAGTGCAGCCTCAACAACCTGGAGTTGGACGCCCAGAAGACAGTGGAGATGATCATGGACTTCAGGAAAGTCACAGCCCCAACATCCCCCTTCTTCCTGATGGACTCTACCAATCCCGTCTCCATCGTGGACTCCTTCCGTTTCCTGGGCACCACCATCACCCAGGACCTCAAGTGGGAGCCGACCATCAGCTCCCTCATCAAGAAGACCCAGCAGAGCATGTACTTCCTTCCGAGATGCTGGTGCAGTTCTACTCGGCCATCATCGAGTCCATCCTCACCTCCTCCATCACTGTGTGGTTCCCCGGCGCCACAGTCCGGGACAAGCATCGACTGCAGCGCATGGTACGTGCTGCTGAGAAGGTGATTGGCTGCAGGTTCCCATCCCTCCAGGACCTGTTCTCCTCCAGGACCAGGAGGCATGTGGGTCGGATCACAGCTGATACAGAAAGATACAATGTAATCATCACATATTTCCGGTTGTTTCATCACAGCACGTCCAAAAAGGAGTAGGAAAAAGATGAGTTTATTCAATCCTACCCCTTTTCATACCATAGCAATTTTATCCCATTTCCTTATTCTCTGTAACAGAACAGTGAATAGATAAATAATATACCATAGTAAGTAAACAAAAATAAATACATAAACAATCTTTATCTAAAAAAAAAATAAAAGTAAAGGGTTGAAGATGTTCATCATAATGTGTACTTTGTGAACACTTGTAGTTTGAACAGTCTCTTAAAGTCAATCATATTGCTGCTTTGTTGGATTTATTTGCTTAATCCATTCCATAATGTAATTCCACATACTGATATGCTAAAGGTTTTAAGTGTTGTACATTCATACAAATGTTTTAAATGACATTAGGTTATTGTCAGGTTTAAAACACTGATGACATCTAATAATCAGACAAGAAGCAAGGAATCATGCAGAGACAGAGTTCAATTTAGCTCGAGGAGACACGTGTTTTGGGCTGTATTCTAGTTACAGATCCAAACTACGTTCTAAAAGTCAAGCCCGCGCGCCTCCTCTATTTATTTGGAAGGGCCCTATTACATCACTGAAGCTGTCGCTGAGGGAAGGGGGTAATCTCGACAACTACAGTTAGACACATACTTGCCAACCCTCCCGGATTTTCCGGGAGACTCCCGAAATTCAGCGCCTCTCCCGAAAACCTCCCGGGACAAATGTTCTCCCGAAAATCTCCCGAAATTCAGGCGGAGCTGGAGGCCACGCCCCCTCCAGCTCCATGCGGACCTGAGTGACGTGTTGACAGCCTGTTCACACGTCCGCTTTCCCACAATATAAACAGCTAATGATGGAGGGCGAGTTCTTGGTTTCTTATGTGGGTTTATTGTTAGGCAGTTTCATTAACGTCCTCCCAGCGTGGCAACAACACACAACAACAGCAGTCAAGTTTTCGTCTACTGTAAAGCAGTTCGTCTGCCGTAAACAGCAATGTTGTGACACTTTTAAACAGGACAATACTGCCATCTACTGTACATGCATATGTGACCCACCCATAATGTGTCCCATTTTTGTGTTGATTTATTTATTTTATTTTGTGGTTTGAATTCGTTTTTGGAGCTGTCATTACACATTTATCAGTATTCACATTGGTCAGTAGGGAGCAGTAGGGTGTTTCTTCCCAACTGAATGCTATTACCTGCAGACCGGAAGTGTCTTGTCATTCTGTGTGCTTTTTCCTCCTGTATAACAGGTTAGTTTTGGTGAATCAACTCACTGAATAATATCCATGTGATCTTTATAAGTTTAAGTACACATTCTGATGTTGGAGCCTAACTCTAAAGTGTTTGTGAGTTGTAGTTTGTATTTGTGGATGAATCCAGTGCACAGCTGCAGTAATCAATACAAAAAGGCGACGTGAGTGCGCAATGTTTATATAGGAACTTCTGATTCTAATTCAGACTCCCAAATTAGAGCTCCCGTTTTCTTATTGATTTTATAATGTATATTTGTATAATGTGTGTGTTCTGAAATAGTGACAGAGAATAGAACAAGGATGGACAATGCAACCCTTAACTCAACAATGAGTAGATGAGTGTTATGTGTGTGTATATGTGTAAATAAATGAACACTAAAATTCAAGTATTTCTTTTATTTATATATATATATATATATATATATATATATATATATATATATATGTAATAAAAAAAAAAAATATATATATATAGCTAGAATTCACTGAAAGTCAAGTATTTCTTATATATATCTTAACCACGCCCCCAACCACGCCCCCCGCCCGACCACGCCCCACCCCCCACCTCCCGAAATCGGAGGTCTCAAGGTTGGCAAGTATGGTTAGACACAATATATGATTATTGAATAAATAAAAATGAGTTGACGCAGGTCATATCGCCTTGTCTCTGCTCTGTCTGCGTCACGGCGGTGTTCGGCCTTGGCAGCCAGCAGGCCGAGTCTGGACACAACACTGATAAAGTCGGCTGGCAATATTTTGAACTGCCAGCTTTGTACCGATACAAAAATACCACTTCAGCACAATTGACAATAATTTATAACAATGGCCCTTAAGCATAAAATTAGTGTGATAATATATACATAATTATTCTAACAGTTATATTTCTCTTCTTTTGTTGAGAAGAATTGTTGAACGTTCTTGGCTAGCAGGTTATAGTTTGCATCATTTTAGATGTTTGCAAATGCACCAAATCATTGAATTTCAATATTTGTGATTTAATAAATAAAGGGTTTGTATGTTCTCTATAGCCAACATGATGCATTATTATAACTGATCTTTTTTGTAACACAGTTAATGAATACGTGTACTTTAGTCATTATTTCCCATATTTCTACAACATAAGTTAGATATGCAACACTAGTGAGCAGTAGAGAATAGGGATGTCCCGATCCGATATTTGGATCGGATCGGCCGCCGATATTTGCCAAAAAATGCGTATCGGCTAGGCATGGGAAAATGCCGATCCAGATCCAGTTCAAAAAAAAAACTCCGGTCCGTGTTTTCCAACGCACTGATTTAAATAATACATTCCACTTTTCTGCTGCTCCCTAATTTTTGTTCCGCATTTTCCAGCACACCTTCAACACATCCACAGGTCTGTGGATTCTCACGCAGTTGCTTTTAGCTGCTGGCATTACACGACAGGCTCTTCTCACTCTTTTTTGTGTCTCCCTCTCACAGACAGCAAGTGCACCTTCTTGCACACGTCACATACTGTCACGCCATACGTCACATACTGTCACGTCATACGTCAAATACGTATACGCCCTCTCCCAGCAGAAAGGTAGCAGCATGGCTAACGTTAGCTGTGATGCTAGCGCAGCCGTGTGACCAACGTTCCCTCTCAGGTGCGCGCCTGTGCAATTGCGTCCTCTGCGCATATCAATTATATGCCACGCACAAAATCAAATAAAAAAATAAGCGCATAACAATTTTCGACACACGGACACGCCAGAGAAAACAGTTTTCGTCATCATTGTTCAAATATTGTGACGTCTGTCGAGACGCTTATCTCCATTCGGAGCCACACGTCCACACCATCAAAATGCCGAGGCAAAAATTTCCAGATCAACACCGTATGAAAAAATTAGTGATTTTTTTAGTTGTGATTTCCTTCTCTGCATGGAAGTTTAAAAGTAGCATATATGAATGCAGTATGAAGAAGAATGTTTTAATGTAGACATGCAAGCCTTGAAAGAACATTTTGAAAATCAAGACTACATTTCCTGCAAATGGGTGCATTTCTACCCTATATTTTAACTTTAGATTTATTCTCATATCAAACTCTTTTGGCTGTCTTTTTGACACTTACATCCGGCGCCCCCCTCCACACCCTGGATTATAAATAATGTAAATAATTCAATGTGATTATCTTGTGTGATGACTGTATTATGATGATAGTATATATCTGATAGTATATATCTGTATCATGAATCAATTTAAGTGGACCCCGACTTAAACAAGTTGAAAAACTTATTGGGGTGTTACCATTTAGTGGTCAATTGTATGGAATATGTACTTCACTGTGCAACCTACTAATAAAAGTTTCAATCAATCAATCAAAACACATAGAATCATCATAATGCTGTGATTATATGCATCAAGTGTTCATTCAAGGCTAAGGCAAAATATCGAGATATATATCGTGTATCGCAATATGGCCTTAAAATATCGCAATATTAAAAAAAAAAAAGGCCATATCGCCCAGCCCTAGTTCAATGATGACATTTCTGTTTGTCATGTATAATTTTGTCTATTTTGTGTTTATCCTTGAATAAACAGGTCAGTTTCTTGTTACCAACCATTGTGTATTATTCAAACTCCCCTAATTCAGCTGGCTCGTTGTTATCAAGAGTACTAAAACCCTTTTCAACATGATTCTGACAACTAAGTAGGCTAAATAACTTTAAACTTTAATACATGCTCGGTTAGGCCAGTATTGGTCAGTATCGGTATCGGATCGGAAGTGCAAAAACAATATCGGTATCGGATCGGAAGTGCAAAAACCTGGATCGGGACATGCCTAGTAGAGAATATGAAGTGATTTTTGGTCTAGAACCTGTTTTGATTTATTCATTATTGACGTGTTTCTTGCTACTTTATGTTGTATATTTTTACATGAGGTCTCCAGTTCATTTTATCATCTATTATTACACCCAAAAATGTGTTTTCTTTTACCCTTTCAATGTCTACTCCGTCTATTTGTATTTGTGTTTGACTTTCCTTTCTACTGTCAACAAATATCATTATTTTTGTCTTTTTGCCAAACCATCTTTTTAATTTGTTCATTTCTTCTCTTATTATTTGTATGATCTTCTGTGTGTTGTCTCCTGAACAAAACACAGTTGTATCATCTGCAAATAATATACGAACTTTAAGTCCTTTGTAACTGTACAAACGTTTGTATAAAGATTGAACAATTTTGGTCCAAGTATTGATCCCTGAGGTACACCACTAGATATTGTAGTCTCTGTGAAAGTATGTTTGCCTATCTTCACGTATTGCTTCCTGTTGGTTAAATAGCTTCTGACCCAGTTCTAGACCGACCCTCTGATTGCATACCCTTCTAGTTCATTAGGATATCATGATTAATTGTGTCAAATACTTTTGTTAAATCCATTAACTCTGCAGCAGCACATTTTTAACATCTATTGCGTTGGTGATCTCTTCCGTTATTTCCATGAATGCCATTGATGTTGAGATATTGGCTCCGTATCCGTATTGGTATTGGTATTTGTCTAATCTGTTGTTCAATAATTTTAGAAAACTGTGGAAGTAGAGAAACAGGTCTCTAGTTTGTAAACTGGTGTTTGTCTTCAGTCTCATAAATTAGTATATTTTATAAAATAGTAGTACTATTTTAATTTTATCTGGGAATGTTTGAAATGATGACGTAGGAGTCGCTTCCTAGCGGTTCCCCTGCTACACAGTTTTAATGTTCCTCAATAAGCTCATCAATAATCTTTTCAGATATACAGGACTTTTCAGTCTCTCCAAGTCCTCTCAGTCCTCCCTTTTCCTGTTCCCGGCCGTTACTGTTAAAGACAACTCGTACCACCTGATTAGACAACTCGTACCACCTGGGAAATCTAATCAACTGTCCTCAGCACCTTGGACAGGGGCGGTGACCTGCACTCCCGCAGGCACCGCTGGCCACGCCTCCCTCCACAGATAGGTTGCTGATATATGATATCTTTCAAGTCTGGTTCCACCCCTGGTAAACGGTGTATTACCTCAAAGGCGGCTTCTTGTCGTGCTCATGGTTGCTCAGCGGCAAAGTGGAGCCGTTGGTGTTGTTCGCTTCTGCGGCTCTATGGTGTGTTTTTTTTTTTTTGTTTCTTTTGTTTTGTTGTTGTTTTTTCCCGCGTAATTATGCATCGGCCAGGGCTGTGTCCGCCTTTCCTGTTGATCAATTGTGTGGTCAGAAGCATTTATTCCAACGCTTTCGTTTTTGTTGTTTAGTTTTGGGTTGCTAAGCAATGACTTTCAGCTAGCTTCTAGCTAGTTAGCCCCTGGCTTTCCGGCACCTTTGGTTAGCTTATTTTAGCGAATCTTAACAAGCTGTCTTGTTGCCGTGATCACAATCAGTAGTCAAAAATGACAGTTTTTGGGTCAAAAACTGTAGTGTCGGGAGCGCAGCTCTTCTAGATACGTCCTCCCTCGGAAACAGCCACAAATTAGCCGTGCTGTTTTTTTGGTTAGGAAAGCGTAGGAAAAAAGGCTTGAAAATCCGGTATTGTTTTTCTTTAGTCTCTCTGCTCATGCCAAATGAAACTTTAATCCAGATTAAAAATTAATTATATTTAATTGTGATGAATTAATTATGTAATTAATCTGATTATAAGAATGAGTCACAAATAAATCATGATGATTGATTTGCTGGTGTTACCGTTCATATGCCAAACATGCAAACTGGTATGGGTAAGACACTAAGACGTGTGAGGAGTGGGCACGGCGCTTGCAACACAGGGCTCCGTTGTAGCGAGGAAGGGGATGTATGAAGACTAGGTGGAGCTCTACACCCCAGAAAGAGGAGGCAGTCTGAATGAAGACTAGGTGGATCTGCCACCGCTCTACACCCCAGAGAGAGAGGAGGCAGTCTGAATGAAGACTAGGTGGATTTGCCACTGCTCTACACCCCAGAGAGAGAGGAGGTAGTCTGAATGAAGACTAGGTGGATCTGCCACCGCTCTACACCCCAGAGAGAGAGGAGGCAGTCTGAATGAAGACTAGGTGGATCTGCCACCTCTCTGCACCACAGAGAGAGGGGAGGCAGTCTGAATGAAGACTGGGTGGATCTGCCACTGCTCTACTCCCTGGAGAGAGGAGGCAGTGTGAATGAAGACTGGTTGGATCTGCCACCGCTCTACACCCCAGAGAGAGAGGAGGCAGTCTGAATGAAGACTGGGTAGATTTGCCACCGCTCTACACCCCAGAGAGAGAGGAGGCAGTCTGAATGAAGACTAGGTGGATCTGCCACTGCTCTACACCCCAGAGAGAGAGGAGGTAGTCTGAATGAAGACTAGGTGGATCTGCCACCGCTCTACACCCCAGAGAGAGAGGAGGCAGTCTGAATGAAGACTAGGTGGATCTGCCACCTCTCTGCACCACAGAGAGAGGGGAGGCAGTCTGAATGAAGACTGGGTGGATCTGCCACTGCTCTACTCCCTGGAGAGAGGAGGCAGTGTGAATGAAGACTGGTTGGATCTGCCACCGCTCTACACCCCAGAGAGAGAGGAGGCAGTCTGAATGAAGACTGGGTAGATTTGCCACCGCTCTACAGCCCAGAGAGAGAGGAGGCAGTCTGAATGAAGACTAGGTGGATCTGCCACTGCTCTACACCCCAGAGAGAGAAGGCAGTCTGAATGAAGACTCGGTGGATCTGCCACCGCTCTACACCCCAGAGAGAGAGGAGGCAGTCTGAATGAAGACTAGGTGGATCTGCCACTGCTCTACGCCCCAGAGAGAGAGAAGTCGTGGCGAAGTTGGTAGAGTGGCCGTGCCAGCAATCGGAGTGTTGCTGGTTACTGGGGTTCAATCCCCACCTTCTACCATCCTAGTCACGTCCGTTGTGTCCTTGGGCAAGACACTTCACCCCTTGCTCCTGATGGCTGCTGGTTAGCGCCTTGCATGGCAGCTCCAGCCATCAGTGTGTGAATGTGTGTGTGAATGGGTGAATGTGGAAATACTGTCAAAGCGCTTTGAGTACCTTGAAGGTAGAAAAGTGCTATACAAGTATAACCCATTTATCATTTATTTAAGGCAGTCTGAATGAAGACTAGGTGGATCTGCCACTGCTCTACACCCCAGAGAGAGAGGAGGCAGTCTGAATGAAGACTCGGTGGATCTGCCACCTCTCTGCACCACAGAGAGAGGGGAGGCAGTCTGAATGATCTGCCACTGCTCTACTCCCTAGAGAGACGAGGCAGTCTGAATGAAGACTGGGTGGATCTGCCACCACTCTACACCCTAGAGAGAGGAGGCAGTCTGAATGAAGACTAGGTGGATCTGCCACTGCTCTACTCCCTAGAGAGAGGAGGCAGTGTGAATGAAGACTGGGTGGATCTGCCACCGCTCTACACCCCAGAGAGACGAGGCAGTCTGAATGAAGACTGGGTGGATCTGCCACCGCTCTACACCCCAGAGAGACGAGGCAGTCTGAATGAAGACTGGGTGGATCTGCCACCGCTCTACACCCTAGAGAGAGGAGGCAGTCTGAGTGAAGACTAGGTGGATCTGCCACTGCTCTACTCCCTGGAGAGAGAAGGCAGTCTGAATGAAGACTAGGTGGATCTGCCACTGCTCTACACCCCAGAGAGACGAGGCAGTCTGAATGAAGACTGGGTGGATCTGCCACTGCTCTACACCCCAGAGAGAGAGGAGGCAGTCTGAAGGGTGGCTGCCATGGGTGCCAGTCAAGGAGGTGGTTGGAAAAAGAGGGGAGGAGCCACAGTTCAACCAAATAGGCAGAAGCTTTTGCTCTCCCCTCCCCCCATCATCTACCCTACAGCACACACACACACACACACACACACACACACACACACAAAATTATAATATTTACACACACTCCCAGTTTTCAATGGCACGTGTAGACTCGCAGAAGGAGACGGTGGTGCACTGGGACCACACGTGAGCCATGTGCTGGCGGCGGCGGCCGTGATAACGGCGGCGTTAGCGAGAGCGCGGGGTGCTCGGTGTGTGCGTGCGCAGAGCTCGCATGCACGTAGACGGCGTGCAGGGTGTGTGCAAGCTGTCGAGGGGAGGGGAGCAACATAAGAGCAGCAGTGGTAGCAGCGCTAGCATCACGGCCACAGCGTGTGTGAGGCGCATGTCCGCCAGCGCGTCCGTGTGTGTGTGTGTGTGTGTGTGTGTGTGTGTGTGTGTGTGTGTGTGAGGGCTGCTGGCAAGGAAGGCAAGTGTGTGTGTGTGTGTGTGTGTGTGTGTGTGTGTGTGTGTGTGTGTGTGTGTGTGTGTGTGTGTGTGTGTGTGTGTGTGTGAGGGCTGCTGGCAAGGAAGGCAAGGGGGCGACAGGAGCAGGAAACACGGCGGGACTCCCAAGGAGAAGGAGTCGGGGAGCTCAAAGTGCATCCTCGCCGCCCCCTCGGCCGGAGTCGGGATCTGTAGTCCCACCTGGAGACCTGCAGGATATCTGTCTCTCCTTCACGAGTCAGGATGACTGGGAGGGGATTCCAGATGGATCTATGGACGGGAAGGAGACTGCCTCCAACCATCTTTGTTTTGCTTAGGATGCTCGGGAGAGGGTAGGAAGAGCAGAGACCAGAAGGAAGGACATAGGGCGGGCTACCGTACCATGGCTCCTATGGAGGACTAACTCTTGTTATTTGGACGCAAGTTGGACCTTTTTATGAATCTCTCCCGGTCTTTAAAAACCAGGGGCTGGCAACCACCATGTCTGTGACCACGGGCTTCAGCTACCAGCTCCCCGGGATCACCACGGTAACCTATGTGTTTGTTTACAGCCCCGGGTCCGTGCAGCGGGACCCCAGCCCGCCTCATCACACCCCGCCGGCGCTGACGGGCACACGCGGGCCCAAGCGGAAACTCTACAGTGCCGTCCCGGGTCGCACCTTCATCGTCGTCAAGCCTTACACCCCGCAGGGGGAGGGGGAGATCCAGCTCAATCGCGGAGAGAGGGTCAAAGGTAGGGAGGTCCTCGTCTGCCCCGTGTGTGCATTTAAGTGTGTGTGTGTGTGTCCATTAGTACACCTGACAACTTCCCAGCAGGCAACCTTGACTAAACGTCCTACTTTGAAACAACCTGGCAAAGTAGTTGTATTTGTAATGGACACAACGTTGTTGGTTAGGAAATGACCACATTTCAATGTCAAATCAACGCCACAACATGACATTGAATAAAAATGTTGTCAAGAAGCATGTTGTTCCAACGTTGTATTTGTGATGTACAAACCCTGTTTCCATATGAGTTGGGAAATTGTGTTAGATGTAAATATAAACGGAATACATCCATCCATCCATCCATCTTCTTCCGCTTATCCGAGGTCGGGTCGCGGGGGCAGCAGCCTAAGCAGGGAAGCCCAGACTTCCCTCTCCCCAGCCACTTCGTCCAGCTCTTCCTGTGGGACCCCGAGGCGTTCCCAGGCCAGCCGGGAGACATAGTCTTCCCAACGTGTCCTGGGTCTTCCCCGCGGCCTACTACCGGTCGGACGTGCCCTAAACACCTCCCTAGGGAGGCGTTC
Source organism: Nerophis lumbriciformis (assembly GCF_033978685.3). Lineage (NCBI taxonomy): Eukaryota > Metazoa > Chordata > Actinopteri > Syngnathiformes > Syngnathidae > Nerophis > Nerophis lumbriciformis. The sequence goes on along the minus strand of NC_084555.2, from coordinate 48,645,521 downwards.
GGGTGGCATCCTGACCAGATGCCTGAACCACCTCATCTGGCTCCTCTCCATGTGGAGGAGCAGTGGCTTTACTTTGAGTTCCTCCCGGATGGCAGAGCTTCTCACCCTATCTCTAAGGGAGAGCCCCGCCAGCCGGCGGAGGAAACTCATTTCGGCTGCTTGTACCCGTGATCTTGTTCTTTCGGTCATAACCCAAAGCTTATGACCATAGGTGAGGATGGGAACGTAGATCGACCGGTAAATTGAGTGCTTTGACTTCCGGCTCAGCTCCTTCTTCACCACAACGGATCGATACAGCGTCCGCATTACTGAAGACGCCGCACCGATCCGCCTGTCGATCTCACGATCCACTCTTCCCTCACTCGTGAACAAGACTCCGAGGTACTTGAACTCCTCCACTTGGGGCAAGATCTCCTCCCCAACCCGGAGATGGCACTCCACCCTTTTCCGGGCGAGAACCATGGACTCGGACTTGGAGGTGCTGATTCTCATCCCAATCGCTTCACACTCAGCTGCGAACCGATCCAGTGAGAGCTGAAGATCCTGGCCAGATGAAGGCATCAGGACCACATCATCTGCAAAAAGCAGAGACCTAATCCTGCAGCCACCAAACCAGATCCCCTCAACGCCTTGACTGCGCCTAGAAATTCTGTCCATAAAAGTTATGAACAGAATCGGTGACAAAGGGCAGCCTTGGCGGAGTCCAACCCTCACTGGAAACGTGTCCGACTTACTGCCGGCAATGCGGACCAAGCTCTGACACTGATCATACAGGGAGCGGACTGCCACAATCAATGATTTGCAAATCATTTTCAACCCATATTCAGTTGAATATGCTACAAAGACAACATATTTGATGTTCAAACTGATAAACATTGGGTTTTTTTTGCAAATAATCATTATTAACTTTAGAATTTGATGCCAGCAACACGTGACAAAGAAGTTGGGAAAGGTGGCAATAAATACTGATAAAGTTGAGGAATGCTCATCAAACACTTATTTGGAACATCCCACAGGTGTGCAGGCTAATTGGGAACAGGTGGGTGCCGTGATTGGGTATAAAAACAGCTTCCCAAAAAATGCTCAGTCTTTCACAAGAAAGGATGGGGCGAGGTACACCCCTTTGTCCACAATTGCGTGAGCAAATAGTCAAACAGTTTAAGAACAACGTTTCTCAAAGTGCAATTGCAAGAAATTTAGGGATTTCAACATCTACGGTCCATAATATCATCAAAAGGTTCAGAGAATCTGGAGAAATCACTCCACGTAAGCGGCATGGCCGGAAACCAACATTGAATGACCGTGACTTTCGATCCCTCAGACGGCACTGTATCAAAAACCGACATCAATCTCTAAAGGATATCACCACATGGGCTCAGGAACACTTCAGAAAACCACTGTCACTAAATACAGTTGGTCGCTACATCTGTAAGTGCAAGTTAAAGCTCTACTATGCAAAGCGAAAGCCATTTATCAACAACATCCAGAAACGCCACCGGCTTCTCTGGGCCCGAGATCATCTAAGATGGACTCATGCAAAGTGGAAAAGTGTTCTGTGGTCTGACGAGTCCACATTTTAAATTGTTTTTGGAAATATTCGACATCGTGTCATCCGGACCAAAGGGGAAGCGAACCATCCAGACTGTTATCGACGCAAAGTTCAAAAGCCAGCATCTGTGATGGTATGGGGGTGTATTAGTGCCCAAGGCATGGGTAACTTACACATCTGTGAAGGCACCATTAATGCTGAAAGGTACAACATATGCTGCCATCTAAGCGCCGTCTTTTTCATGGACGCCCCTGCTTATTTCAGCAAGACAATGCCAAGCCACATTCAGCACGTGTTACAACAGCGTGGCTTCGTAAAAAAAAAAAGAGTGCGGGTACTTTCCTGGCCCGCCTGCAGTCCAGACCTGTCTCCCGTCGAAAATCTGTGGCGCATTATGAAGCGTAAAATACGACAGCGGAGACCCCGGACTGTTGAACGACTGAAGCTCTACATAAAACAAGAATGGGAAAGAATTCCACTTTCAACAATTAGTTTCCTCAGTTCCCAATCGTTATTGAGTGTTGTTAAAAGAAAAGGTGATGTAACACAGTGTTGAACATGCCCTTTCCCAACTACTTTGTCACGTGTTGCATCCATGAAATTCTAAGTTAATTATTATTTGCAAAAAATAAATAAAGTCTATGAGTTTGAACATCAAATATCTTGTCTATGTAGTGCATTCAATTGAATATGGGTTGAAAAAGATTTGCAAATCATTGTATTCCGTTTATATTTACATCTAACACAATTTCCCAACTCATATGGAAACGGGGTTTGTACAATATTGGTTGAAAAATGACCAAATGTCAATGTCAAATCAACGTCACAACCCAACATTGATTAAACGTTGTCAAAAACGTTGTTCCAACGTTATGTTTGAGTTGCTGAAGGTCAGGACCTCACTCAACAAGGTCGTTTCAATGTCTCGTGCCTGCTGGGTTGAGGGAAAACAAGACCAACTGGAGGGCTGAGATGTAAAAGTGCACCATTTGTTGGAGAGATTTGTGTGCATTGGCATCTTTCATCCTGGTTTTAACCACAGTCCCAGAAACAAACACCAGGTTATTAAGGTTTGCGAACAGAAGGTTACCATTGTGTGTCATACCTGGGCAGGTAGAGACTCTCTGACATTCAAACGTGAATCCTTGCAGCATGGTGATCATGATCATTTGTTCCTTGGCACGTGACACATAAGACCACTGGGCCATACCATTTTGCATGTTTATCACATAGCCACATAGTCTGTCTTCATCAGTCATCTGTTCCACAAGGTCCCATGAAAACTGATTTGAAGGAAAACCCAAGCCTTTTTTTCCCCAATAATTCAATTCATCTGTTGGAAAATATGACATTTGTAGAAAATAATGAAAGTTTACTTGCGGAAAACAATGTGAAAGACGTAAATGATGAATACATGAAGGTTTAACGTCACTTTTAACTTCATGAAAGATTCTTATTGGTGTAGACCAGGGGTCGGCAACCTTTACCAGTCAAAGAGCCATTTTGACCAGTTTCACAAATTAAAGAAAACAATGGGAGCCACAAAAATATTTTGAAATTTAAAATGAAATAACACTGCATACAAAGTTTTCTTTTTGCTTTGTGCTATGTATAAACCAGGGGTCTCAGACACGCTGCCCACACCTTTATATGGAATTTGAAAGCTGGTGCGGCACGCGGGTTTAAAATGAATGGCGCTTGTCAGCGTCATGCGTGCCGTGATGGTACAGCATGTAGCACCCACTACAACCAGCGTGCCTGATCAGCCACACGTTGTATGGTGTTTCCGCTTGCTCACGTAGGTGACAGCAAGGCATACTTGGTCAACAACCACACAGGTTACACTGACGGTGGCGGTATAAAAAAAACTATAACACTCTTACTAATAATGCGCCACACTGTGAACCCACACCAAACAAGAATGACAAACACATTTCGGGAGAACATCTGCACCGTAACACAACATAAACACAACAGGACAAATACCCAGAATCCCATGCAGCCCTAACTCTTCCGGGATACATGATACACCCCCGCTACCAAACCTCGCCCACCTCAACCGACGCACAGAGGGGTGGGGGGTTTGGTGGTAGCAGGGGTGTATAATGTAGCCCGGAAGAGTCAGGGCTGCATGGAATTCTGGGTATTTGTTCTGTTGTGTTTATGTTGTGTTAAGGTGCAGATGTTCTCCCGAAATGTGTTTGTCATTCTTGTTTGGTTTTGGTTCAAAGTGTGGCGCATTATTAGTAAGAGTGTTAAAGTTGTTTTATATGGTCACCGTCAGTGTAACCTGTGTGGCTGTTGACCAAGTATGCCTTGCTGTCACATACGTGTGCAAGCAGAAGATGTATGTAGTATAACAAGTGTTGAGCTGGCACGCTGTTGATGCAGATTGTAGAGAGCGCCAAATTTTGTACCATCATGGCACGCCCTTATTATAGCTGTAAGGGTGAAAATCGGTGAATATTAATCCCGGGAGTTTTCTGCGAGAGGCACTGAAATCCGTAAGTCTCACGGGAAAATTGGGGGGTTCAGCAAGTAAGCTGCTGAGCCGCATCAGAGTGATCAAAGAGCCGCATGCGGCTCCGGAGCCGCGGGTTGCCGACCCCTGGTGTAGACAGAGGAAGGAGTGGAGGGGAAAGACACACAGACTTTGTACTTTGTTATCAGTTCTTCAGTAGTGTTTCTCATCTTCTTTATCAAAAGTGCTGGCACTCACAACTTTATATCTTAGTTGAGTTTATTGCAACATGCATACAGGATTATGTTGACAAACAGTACAGGCCAAAAGTTTGGACACACCTTCTCCTCATTCAATGTTTATTTCCATGACTATTTACATTGTAGATTGTCACATCAAAACTATGAATGAACACATGTGGAGTTATGTACTTAACCAAAAAAGTTGAAATAACTGAAAACATGTTTTATATTTCTTCTAAATAACCACCCTTTGCTCTGATTACTTGTTTGCACACTCTTGGCATTCTCTCCATGGGCTTCAAGAGGTTTTCACCTGAAATGGTTTTCACTTCACAGGTGTGCTTGAAGCTCATGGAGAGAATACCAAGAGTGTGCAAAGCAGTAATCAGAGCAAAGGGTGGCTATTTTGAAGAACCTAGAATACAAAACATGTTTTTTTTTTGTTAAGTACCAGTGACGTGCGGTGAGGTTGATGGCTGGTGAGGCACTGACTTCATCACAGTCAGATTTACAAACATATGAACCCTAAAGAGTATCTTATTCACCATTTGATTGGCAGCAGTTAACGGGTTATGTTTAAAAGCTCATACCAGCATTCTTCCCTGCTTGGCACTCAGCATCAAGGGTTGGAATTGGGGGTTAAATCACCAAAAATGATTCCTGGGCGCGGCACCGCTGCTGCCCACTGCTCCCCTCACCTCCCAGGGGGTGATCAAGGGGATGGGTCAAATGCAGACGACAAATTTCATTACACCTAGTGTGTGTGTGACAATCATTGGTACTTTAACTTAACTTTAACTTTACACATACAAACTGTAGCACACAAAAAAGCACATTTAATTAAAAAAAACGTTATTATGGTCTTACCTTTACTTAGAAATTAAGTCCATGCGCCGCAACTAAAGCCCTCACTTCAACTTTCCACGTGCAAGATTGAATCTATTTAAAAAAGTGTAACCGAGGGTTTATAAATGTCACCTATACTGTATGAAACTACAAAATAACAAACACGGAGGCTCCAGTTTACATGAGGACCACTTTATTTACCTTCTTTCAAAAACCTCCGCAACGTGACATCACTTCCGCTCTTAGCGCCTTCAAAATAAGAGCTCAAGGCATATACTGTATAGCAGCGCATAACAGGAACTTAACATCACAAAGAGGAAAGCCCATGAAAATAGGTTACAAAAGTTATTTAATAAGAAGCCAAAAAGTGCAAAAACAATAATGTTCGTGTTGGAGGAGTTGTGAATTAGGTACACCTGCAGTCTGCAGGTGTACCTAATGTTGTGTCCCTGCAGTCATTCACAACTCCTCCAACACGAACATTATTGTTTTTGCACTTTTTGGCTTCTTATGAAATAACTTTTTTAAATAGATTCAATCTTGCACGTGGAAAGTTTAAGTGTGGGCTTTAGTTGATATAACAATTCTACGGCGGGGGTGCAGGAGGCGAGCCTCAGCCAGTGCTTCTTTTGCAGCCGTTTTATGATCGCTCAGCACAAGAAATACGTTACACACATACAGTTGTTGACAAAATACACTGTACATTATATACCTCAGCTAACTAAACTATGGAAATGTATATTATAATTCATTTATCATTTATCATTTATATAGCAATACAGTCTCACTGCACAGCAGGCCAGCAGTTAGCCGAGTCATTGTGCAATCCATGGTGAGGCACTGAGTGACGTGCCTCAACTGGCTGCTGTTCACCGCACCGTCTCTTCTCAGTATTTGAACGGCAAATGTGAAAATTCAGCGATTTTGAATAAAAATAATCTAAAACTGGTGAAGTTAAATGGAAAATAACTTTATAGTATAATCACTGGATACATATAACAATTTAATTATTATTTTTTTCTTTTTAAATTTTTTTTCTTTCCATGATGGCAGGTGAGGCCCCGCCTCACCTGCCTCTAGTGACTGCACGTCACTGTTAAGTACATAACTCCACATGTGTTCATTCATAGTTGTGATGTGACAATGTAAATACAGAAAACACATTGAATGAGAAGGTGTGTCCAAACTTGTTGCATGAACTATATATTCAGCTTCCAAAGGAAGTAAGAAGCAACAAAGCTACTTTCTTTGGCTCCAAAAAAAAGCAAAGAATCCCAAAGACTCAGCAGTCACCACATTGTGTTTTTTTTTTGTTTGGGCACTTTATTCTGCAGAAGGAGTATTTTGTAATGTTTGGCCGAACGATAAACAAGACGATACATAAAAACGGGGGCAACACACAATTTGCGTTAAAGGGGAACATTATCACAATTTCAGAAGGGTTAAAACCATTAAAAATCAGTTCCCAGTGGCTTTCTTTATTTTTCGAAGTTTTTTTCAAAATTTTACCCATCACGTAATATCCCTAAAAAAAGCTTCAAAGTGCCTGATTGTAACCATCGTTATAAACACCTGTCCATTTTCCTGTGACGTCACATAGTGATGCCAACACAAACAAACATGGCGGAAAGAACAGCAAGCTATAGCGACATTAGCTCGGATTCAGACTCGGATTTCAGCGGCTTAAGCGATTCAACAGATTACGCATGTATTGAAACGGATGGTTGTAGTGTGGAGGCAGGTAGCGAAAACGAAATTGAAGAAGAAACTGAAGCTATTGAGCCATATCGGTTTGAACCGTATGCAAGCGAAACCGACGAAAACGACACGACAGCCAGCGACACGGGAGAAAGCGAGGACGAATTCGGCGATCGCCTTCTAACCAACGATTGGTATGTGTTTGTTTGGCATTAAAGGAAACTAACAACTATGAACTAGGTTTACAGCATATGAAATACATTTGGCAACAACATGCACTTTGAGAGTGCAGACAGCCCATTTCAGGCGCGCTAAGAACATATATTTTTCCACGATTGCAGCACTCAGGTTAACCATACCTAAATAGACACAAAATACTGCATTACACAAGACTACCCGAATGTACTCGAATGATTGAAAAAAATTAATGTTTTTAAGCTAAAATATTGGTAAACACAGTTTATGTATAATAATTCACGTAAAACCGCGAGTAATGAATAAAGTTTTCATCAATTAATATATTCTGTAGACATACCCTCATCCGCTCTCTTTTCCTGAAAGCTGATCTGTCCAGTTTTGGAGTTGATGTCAGCATCTGCTTTGAGTGTCGTAGGATATCCACACATTCTTGCCATCTCTGTCGTAGCATAGCTTTCGTCGGTAAAGTGTGCGGAACAAAACGACTGACCATTTTCGTCGACTTTCCCCACACCCTCGTATTTTGAACAAATTTTGTCCGATTTCTTGCCACTTTCGCATCTTTGGGCCACTGGTGCAACTTGAATCCGTCCCTGTTCGTGTTGTTACACCCTCCGACAACACACCGACGAAAGTGAGAATAATAGAAAGGCGTTTCATTCGCCAAAATTCACCCATTTAGAGTTCGGAAATCGGTTAAAAAAAATATATGGTCTTTTTTCTGCAACATCAAGGTATATATTGACGCTTACATAGGTCTGGTGATAATGTTCCCCTTTAAAGTCCAACATATATGAAAAGTAGAGCATAGAAAAAGTAGGGCTCTGTCTAAAACCTGGAGTGTAGTATTTCTGAGTAAGGCTACTTTGTAAAGGAAAGCCTGAGAAGTAGAAATAGAGAAACATTTCTATGAAACGGATGTAAGGTGGTGGGATTGTACTTGTTTTCCTTGGCTTCAGAATAGAAATAGTTCAAATGGGGACAACAAATTCAGTTGTTTGAAGTGAAAGTCAAACAGTACCTGAACAAATAATGTCAACAATGTTGTACTTGCCTTACTTTTGAAGAAAAATATGTTTATATTTAGGGTGCCATGATCCGTGGCCCGGATCATGTTTTGTTTAGTCATTTTCTGTTAGTTTTGGACTCTCTTAGTTCCTGTTTTGTGCACTCCTGGGTTTGTTTTGGTCACCATGGGTACTGATTGGTACTGGTCGGCACGTTCACCTGCTGCCGGGCACTAATCAGAGAGCTATTTATTCACGTTGCTCACCACACTCTGGCTTCATTGTTTGCTGTATGCAACAGGCACGTAGGGTTATTTCTTGTTTCTATGTTTTTTGATTCCTGTGCTAAGTTTGTACCTTAGCTTCACGTGCCATCGGCATCAGGTCTTCCCGGGGAATGTGAGGCCTTTTGGGGCCCTATTTTCAGACAGAAAAAAAGAAAAGAAACCCTTACACTACAAAGGACGGCGGGGAAACGCCCCCCAGCAAAGTCACAGGGGAAGTGGGGTAGAAAAGTGGAGAGTGTCTGGGGGAAAAGTCCACAAAATGATCAAAAATCACACACAGGTTTGAGTGCCACAAGTCCCGCCGCGTCCCACCCGAATCCGAGGTGCCCCCCACATGCCCAAAACGCACCCAGCAAAGTCGCACTGTGAGTGGGGAAGAAAAGTTGGAAAAGTTGGCAAAAGTGCCGAAAATGATCAAAAATGACACCCAGGTTAGAGTCCCACAAGTCCCGCAGTCGCACCCGAGTCCTGGGATGCCCAACATGTCCAAAAAAAAATAAAATAAAAATCCCCGGGCCGGATTTTGGATGCCGGCGTACCACTTTCGGCCCGCGGGCCGTAGTTTGGCGACCAATTGTAAAAAAAATTTGCCGCTGCCGGCTAGTTTTTTTCCTTGGAGTAAATAGAGAGTAGATCCAGCAGAAAATATGCACTATAAACAAAGAGAGGGAGTTTGGAGGGGCAAAAACGCCCTCTTGGGACTTTTGCAGCAGCACACATCAACGTAGCATAGCAAAAGTCCACAAAATGATCAAAAATCACACCCAGGTTAGAGTCCCACAAGTCCCGCCGCGTCCCACCTTAGCCCGGGGGTGCCTGACATGTCCACAACCCACCCAGCAAAGTCGCACTGTGAGTGGGGAAGAAAAGTTGGAAAAGTGGGCAAAAGTCCCGAAAATGATCAAAAATCACACCCAGGTTGAAGTCCCACAAGTCCCGCCACGTTCCACCAGAGTCCGGGGGTGCCTGACATGTCCAGAACCCACCTGGCAAAGTCGCACTGTGAGTGGGGGTAAAAGTTGGAAAAGCGGGCAAAAGTCCCGAAAAAGAGCCAAAATCACACCCAGGTTAGAGTCCCACAAGTCCCGCAGTCGCACCCGAGTCCTGGGATGCCCAACATGTCCAAAAAAATAAAAAAATTAATTAAAAAAAATCCCCGGGCCGGATTTTGGACGCCGGCGTACCGCGTTCGGCCCGCGGGCCGTAGTTTGGCGACCAATTGTACAAATTTGCCGCTGCCGGCTAGTTTTTTTCCTTGGAGTAAATAGAGAGTAGATCCAGCAGAAAATATGCACTATAAACAAAGAGAGGGTGTTTGGAGGGGCAAAAACGCCCTCTTGGGACTTTTGCAGCAGCACACATCAACGTAGCAGGGAGAAGGCATGCATAGCAAAAGTCCACAAAATGATCAAAAATCACACCCAGGTTAGAGTCCCACAAGTCCCGCCGCGTCCCACCAGAGTCCGGGGGTGCCTGACATGTCCACAACCCACCCAGCAAAGTCGCACTGTGAGTGGGGAAGAAAAGTTGGAAAAGTGGGCAAAAGTCACGAAAATTATCAAAAATCACACCCAGGTTGGAGTCCCACAAGTCCCGCCACGTTCCACCAGAGTCCGGGGGTGCCTGACATGTCCAGAACCCACCCGGCAAAGTCGCACTGTGAGTGGGGGTAAAAGTTGGAAAAGCAGGCAAAAGTCCCAAAAAAGAGCCAAAATCACACCCAGGTTAGAGTCCCACAAGTCCCGCAGTCGCACCCGAGTCCTGGGATGCCCAACATGTCCAAAAAAATAAAAAATAAAATTTTAAAAAATCCCCGGGCCGGATTTTGGACGCCGGCGTACCGCGTTCGGCCCGCGGGCCGTAGTTTGGCGACAGATTGTAAAAATTCGCCGCTGCTGGCTAGTTTTTTTCCTTGGAGTAAATAGAGAGTAGATCCAGCAGAAAATATGCACTATAAACAAAGAGAGGGAGTTTGGAGGGGCAAAAACGCCCTCTTGGGACTTTTGCAGCAGCACACATCAACGTAGCATAGCAAAAGTCCACAAAATGATCAAAAATCACACCCAGGTTAGAGTCCCACAAGTCCCGCCGCCACAAGTCCTGACATGTCCACAACCCACCCATCAAAGTCGCACCGTGAGTGGCGAAGAAAAGTTGGAAAAGTGGGCAAAAGTCCCGAAAATGATCAAAAATTACACCCAGGTTGGAGTCCCACAAGTCCCGCCGCGTTCCACCAGAGTCCGGGGGTGCCTGACATGTCCAGAACCCACCCAGCAAAGTCGCACTGTGAGTGGGGGAAAGGGTTAGGGTTAGGGTTAGGGTTAGGGTTAGGGTTACCCTAACTCTAACACTAACCCGCAGCCCTTTGGTTTGTTTCCTGTTTTTTGTATGTGCTATGATTTACGAAGATTAAATCATATCCTACCTTCACGCTTTGTCCGGAGTTGTCCGTCTGCATCCTGGGAGAACGACCCCGCATAAAGATGCGACCACCCACGCGACAGAACGAAGCCAGACAGAGTGTGGCGAGCAACGTGAATAAATAGCTCTCTGATTAGTGCCCGGCAGCAGGTGAGCATGCCGAACACTAACCAGAGGCAGGTGAAACCATACTTGCCAACCCTCCCGATTTTTCCGGGAGACTCCTGAATTTCAGTGCCCCTCCCGAAAATCTCCCGGGGCAACCATTCTCCCGAATTTCTCCCGATTTTCACCCGGACAACAATATTGAGGGCGTGCCATGATGGCACTGCCTTTAGCGTCCTCTACAACCTGTCGTCGCGTCCGCCTTTTTCTCGTTATAGACAGCGTGCCGGCCCAGCCACATGTTGTATACGGCTTCTACAGACACACGTAAGTGACTGCAAGACATACTTGATCAACAGCCATACAGGCCACACTGGGGGTGGCCGTGTAAACAACTTTAACACTGTTACAAACATGCGCCACACTGTGAACCCACACCAAACACGAATGACAAACACGTTTCGGGAAAACATCCGCACCGTAACACAACATAAACACAACAGAACAAATACCCAGAATCTTTTGCAGCCCTAACTCTTCCGGGCTACAATATACACCCCCACTACCTCCAAACCCCGCCCCCCCAACCATCTCCCGAATTCGGAGGTCTCAAGGTTGGCAAGTATGGGTGAAACCAATCAGTACCCATGGTGACCAAAACAAACCCAGGAGTGCACAAAACAGGAACTAAGGGAGTCCAAAACTAACAGAACATGACTAAACAAAACATGATCTGGGCCACGGATCATGACATAGGGCAGGGGTCGGCAACCCGCGGCTCCGGAGCCGCATGCGGCTCTTTGATCACTCTGATGCGGCTCAGCAGCTTACTTGCTGAACCCCCCAATTTTCCCGTGAGACTTCCGGATTTCAGTGCCTCTCGCAGAAAAACTCCCGGGGTTAATATTCACCGACTTTCACCCTTACAGCTATAATAAGGGCGTGCCATGATGGTACAACATTTGACGCACTCTACAATCTGTATTAACAACGTGCCAGCCCAACACTTGTTATACAATATACATCTTCTGCTTGCACACGTACGTGACAGCAAGGCATTCTTGGTCAACAGCCACACAGGTTACACTGACGGTGATCATATAAAACAACTTTAACACTCTTACTAATAATGCGCCACACTTTGAACCAAAACCAAACATGAATGACAAACACATTTCGGGAGAACATCTGCACCTTAACACAACATAAACACAACAGAACAAACACCCAGAATCCCATGCAGCCCTGACTCTTCCGGGCTACATTATACACCCCTGCTACCACCAAACCCCGCCCCCACGCCAAGCCTGCTCCCTCACACATCAACCCCCCCTCCCCCACCCCCTCTGTGCGTCGGTTGAGGTGGGCGGGGTTTGGTAGCGGGGGTGTATAATGTAGCCCGTAAGAGTTAGGGCTGCATGGGATTCTGGGTATTTGTCCTGTTGTGTTTATGTTGTGTTACGGTGCAGATGTTCTCCCCGAAATGTGTTTGTCATTCTTGTTTGGTGTGGGTTCACAGTGTGGCGCATTATTAGTAAGAGTGTTAAAGTTTTTTTTATATACCGCGACCGTCAGTGTAACCTGTGTGGTTGTTGACCAAGTATGCCTTGCTGTCACCTACGTGAGCAAGCGAAAACCCCATTCAACAAGTGGCTGTTGAGGCACGCTGACTGTAGTGGGCGCTATATGCTGTACCATCACGGCATGCATGACGCTGACAAGTGCCATTCATTTAAAACCCGCGTGCCGCACCAGCTTTCAAATTCCACATAAAGGTGTGGGCATCGTGTCTGAGACCCCTGGTTTATACATAGCACAAAGCAAAAAAAAAACCTTTGTATGCAGTGTTATTTCATTTAAAATTTCAAAATTTTTTGCGGCTCCCATTGTTTTCTATAATTTGTGAAACTGGTCAAAATGGCTCTTTGACTGGTAAAGGTTGCCGACCCCTGAACTAGGTTTACAGCATATGAAATACATTTGGCAACAACATGCACTTTGAGAGTGCAGACAGCCCATTTCAGGCGTGCTAAGAACAAATATTTTTCCACGATTTCAGCACTCAGGTTAACCAAAGTCGCACTGTGAGTGGGGAAGAAAAGTTGGAAAAGTTGGCAAAAGTCCGGAAAATGATCAAAAATGACACCCAGGTTAGAGTCCCACAAGTCCCGCAGTCGCACCCGAGTCCTGGGATGCCCAACATGTCCAAAAAAATCCAAAAAAAAAATAAAAAAAATCCCCGGGCTGGATTTTGGACGCCGGCGTACCGTGTTCGGCCCGCGGGCCGTAGTTTGGTAACCAATTGTAAAAAATTTCCGCTGCCGGCTAGTTTTTTTCCTTGGAGTAAATAGAGAGTAGATCCAGCAGAAAATATGCACTATAAACAAAGAGAGGGAGTTTGGAGGGGCAAAAACGCCCTCCTGGGACTTTTGCAGCAGCACACATCAACGTAATGGGGAGAAGGCATGCATAGCAAAAGTCCACAAAATGATCAAAAATCACACCCAGGTTAGAGCATACTTGCCAACCCTCCCGGATTTTCCGGGAGACTCCCGAAATTCAGCGCCTCTCCCGAAAACGCTTCCATCGGGACTTCAATATGTCACGAACCAACGTTAATAGAAATGTAGTCGTGACATTTGCGGCTTTCAGTCACGAACCTGCCCCCAGGTGCAAATGGCAGCTTCCTCGTGGTCCTCCTGACATTGAAGATGTTCACCAAGTGGTTCTTCCTGCGCCACCGACCCTCATCAATCTCTCAGCTTTGTGCTTTAGCACAGCGCTCTTTTGTTTTTGTGCCTGCAAACCTCATCATGTAAATGTTGCTTTTTCTGCTGCTTTTTGTCTCCATTCATGCCTCACTCCAGACTTTGACTGTAATGACGTAGAAGGTAAAGGCCATACTCTTCTTCTCACCTGTCACTCTCCTCCACCTGTCACCCGCCTGCCTAGAAAGTAGTTCCCTGCTGCCCTCTTTCAACAAAAGTCTCTTTTTCCACTGCTGTGTGCACCTTGATGGGATTCAAGTGAAGTGAATTATATTTATATAGCGCTTTTTTCTCTAGTGACTCAAAACTCTTGACATAGTGAAACCCAATATCTAAGTAACATTTAAACCAGTGTGGGTGGCTCTGGGAGCAAGTGGGTAAAGTGTCTTGCCCAAGGACACAACGGCAGCGACTAGGATGGCGTAAGTGGGGATCGAACCTGGAACCCTCTAGTCGCTGGCACGGCCACTCTACCAACCGAGCTATACCGCCAATCAGATCCTTTTAAGCCATACTTGCCAACCCTCCCGAATTTTCCGGGAGACTCCCGAAATTCAGCGCCTCTCCCGAAAACCTCCCGGGACAAATATTCTCCCGAAAATCTCCCGATTTTCAGCCGGAGCTGGAAGCCACGCCCCCTCCAGCTCCATGCGGACCTGAGTGAGGACAACAGGGTGACAAGAACTAAATCATCCAGACTAGAGATAAATTGTATTATTATGTTTATTTTACCTAAAAATAAATATATTTATTAATAAAAAAAATTAAAAAAATAAATACATTTTTACTATATTTTGCTAAAAACATCAAAATTAATTGTATTTTTATTTGTATTTTTTTGGGACTCCTTATTACATCCAGCCATAGAACTATACAGTAAAATAAACATATTTGAAATAATTGATTTTAAATTATCATAATAATTCATTTAAAATGACCATATTTAATTATTAAAATAATTGCTTGTTTATCAACAACTTTAGCATTTTATTCATTACATTTTGAAGCTCTCAGAAGCCAAGTTATGTTATATTCCTTAATATTTATTTATGCAAGTTTGAGGTATCAATCATCCAAACACCGTTTATTTGCATATTTTCAGGATGTAGATATCTATATATATATATATATATATATATATATATATATATATATATATATATATATATATATATATATATATGAAATACTTGACTTGGTGAATTCTAGCTGTCAATATACTCCTCCCCTCTTAACCACGCACCGCCCTACCCCCGACCCCGCCCCCAACCCCCACCTCCCGAAATCGGAGGTCTCAAGGTTGGCAAGTATGTTTTAAGCAAGGTTGGTTAGGATAGGATACAAACCCCGTTTCCATATGAGTTGGGAAATTGTGTTAGATGTAAATATAAATGGAATACAATGATTTGCAAATCCTTTTCAACCCATATTCAATTGAATGCACTACAAAGACAACATATTTAAAGCTCAAACTCATATTTTTATTTTATTTTTTTGCTAATAATAATTAACTTAGAATTTCATGGCTGCAACACGTGCCAAAGTAGTTGGGAAAGGGCATGTTCACCACTGTGTTACATGGCCTTTTCTTTTAACAACGATTTGAGAACTGAGGAAACTAATTGTTGAAGCTTTGAAAGTGGAATTCTTTCCCATTCTTGTTTTATGTAGAGCTTCAGTCGTTCAACAGTCCGGGGTCTCCGCTGTCGTATTTTACGCTTCATAATGCGCCACACATTTTCGATGGGAGACAGGTCTGGACTGCAGGCGGGCCAGGAAAGTACCCGCACTCTTTTTATACGAAGCCACGCTGTTGTAACACGTGCTGAATAAATGATAAATGGGTTATACTTGTATAGCGCTTTTCTACCTTCAAGGTACTCAAAGCACTTTGACACTATTTCCACATTCACCCATTCACACACACATTCAAACACTGATGGCGGGTGCTGCCATGCAAGGCGCTAACCAGCAGCCATCAGGAGCAAGGGGTGAAGTGTCTTGCCCAAGGACACAACGGACGTGACTAGGATGGTAGAAGGTGGGGATTGAACCCCAGTAACCAGCAACCCTCCGATTGCTGGCACGGCCACTCTACCAACTTCGTCACGCCGTCCGAATGTGGCTTGGCCTTGTCTTGCTGAAATAAGCAGGGGCGTCCATGAAAAAGACGGCGCTTAGATGGCAGCATATGTTGTACCTTTCAGCATTAATGGTGCCTTCACAGATGTGTAAGTTACCCATGCTTTGGGCACTAATACACCTCCATACCATCACAGATGCCGGCTTTTGAACTTTGCGTCGATAACAGTCTGGATGGTTTGCTTCCCCTTTGGTCCGGATGACACGATGTCGAATATTTCCAAAAACAATTTGAAATGTGGACTCGTCAGACCACAGAACACTTTTCCACTTTGCATGAGTCCGTCTTAGATGATCTCGGGCCCAGAGAAGCCGGCGGCGTTTCTGGATGTTGTTGATAAATGGCTTTCGCTTTGCATAGTAGAGCTTTAACTTGCACTTACAGATGTAGCGACGAACTGTATTTAGTGACAGTGGTTTTCTGAAGTGTTCCTGAGCCAATGTGGTGATATCCTTTAGAGATTGATGTCGGTTTTTGATACAGTGCCGTCTGAGGGATCGAAGGTCACGGTCATTCAATGTTGGTTTCCGGCCATGCCGCTTACGTGGAGTGATTTCTCCAGATTCTCTGAACCTTTTGATGATATTATGGACTGTAGATGTTGAAATCCCTAAATTTCTTGCAATTGCACTTTGAGAAACGTTGTTCTTAAACTGTTTGACTATTTGCTCACGCAGTTGTGGACAAAGGGGTGTACCTCGCCCCATCCTTTCTTGTGAAAGACTGAGCATTTTTTGGGAAGCTGTTTTTATACCCAATCATGGCACCCACCTGTTCCCAATTAGCCTGCACACCTGTGGGATGTTCCAAATAAGTGTTTGATGAGCATTCCTCAACTTTATCAGTATTTATTGCCACCTTTCCCAACTTCTTTGTCACGTGTTGCTGGCATCAAATTCTAAAGTTAATGATTATTTGCAACAAAAAAAAATGTTTATCAGTTTGAACATTAAATATGTTGTCTTTGTAGCATATTCAACTGAATATGGGTTGAAAATTATTTGCAAATCATTGTATTCCGTTTATATTTACATCTAACACAATTTTCCAACTCATATGGAAACAGGGTTTGTAGGATAGGATAGGTTAGGATAGGATAGGATTTTATTGTCATTGCACAAGTACAACAAAACTATGTTTTCAGCACAAACCCGTTCAAGATTAGACAAACAAACAGTGTACAGGGTTACAGAACAGGAATGCTGATGGGTCGCCAAATGCGCCCCGTAAAAGATAAGAAAAAGGTAAAACGCTGGGGAAGAAGATAAGTAAAAAAATATACAATCTAGACTGGGCTCCTAAGGGGGCCTAGTCTGGAGTGGGAAAAAACCTCCATGCAATGCACACATAAACATGTTACATTTAATCACACGGGGAGTTGGGTCCCTGGAGGTCAACTGCTGCTATGAAGCCTTGCCAGCCGTTCATCACCCCGAGGGGAAACAAGCGGTGGTGAAGGCGTGGGGTGGGGGAGGGGGTGTGTGTGTGTATGTGCCCATTGTCTTGGGTGTGATGGCTACTTGGTAAGCAGACCCGACAAGTTGGCCGCCTAAGTGGGCTGCTGTTGACAAGAAGTCTGAGAAGTGTGCTTCCTGGAAAAGGACGTGTTGTTGAAAATAGTTGGAAATTGAATTTGTCCAGGATGGCAAAGTCTTCTACGGGGATTTTAGCAGCTCTGTTCCGACCTTCGAGTACGTGTTCTATATTGAGCCGTCAAGGGACGCACTTTGTCCTGTATTTGTATTACTACAGAATAAACAACAAGCACACGCACAGTCACTAGCCCTGTGGTGCTCTCACAGTTTGAAGTCACAAAACTGTGAGAGCACTTGAGCTGTCAAGGAATGCACTTTGTCCTGTATTTGTATTACTATAGAATAAAAACATAGTCTGTACAGTATCAATAGGTGTTTGGATCTTAGTAAATCAGGCCCATAGCTGGTTCTTGAACAGGGTCTGTAAATAGAAAAGTTGGTATGTTGAAGCAAACTTTCCCCTAAGAAACAATGCCAATTTGAATAATGGGTTCCTGCCGCAACAAAATGACAAAGGTTTGTACACTTCTAACACAATATCAAGTGCTCTGAAGTCCTGTGTATCAAACGAACACAACCCAAAACAACAACACGCACACACACAGTCACTAGCACTGTGGTGCTCTCACAGTTTGAAGTCACTACTTTAACAGACAGGTCACTACAATGATTAGGAATACAAATTGTGGAAGTTGCCTCCTAGCAGCTCCACTGTCAGACACGGCACAGGAGCCAAGCGTGCAGGTTTTAACAAAGGTTCTAATAAACATAGGTTTTTAACAAAAGTTTTCTCCAGCAGAACGCCACCTTTCAGTCACGTCCGTATCCTCTCTCTCTCTCTGCTCCCGGCCGCTTACTGTTAAAGACAACAGATGATTAGATTAACACGTACCACCTGTGAACTCTAATCACCTGCCAGCTGTGTCTCGCCGTCAGCACTGCCACGCCCCCGTCTGATGGTGCTCTGTCCTCAGCACCATGGACAGAGGCGGTGACCTTTGCTCCTGCAAGCAGCGCTGACAACATCCGCCTCCACACAAATGTAATCTACTTTATCTTACTGGTTAATCTTCTTGGCGTGCAACGAAACAGAAGAGGAGTGGGGATGAAGGCAGCGCAGACAACGCTGTGGATACTTCCAGAATGTTTTAAACCTCACATTGTTTGTTCATAGCTTTCTTTGTACTCATGTTGAGCTAGCACAAAAGGAAAAGGGCTAAAAAAGCCCAAGAAGTCACAGTTAGTGGAGTAGCTAACGACAGCAATGTGGGACTGAATGAGAACCAGGAACAGTCAGCTGTGGCACAATAGGTGGATTAGCCATAAAATAGCACAATAGATGGTAGGAACATGAAATAGCACAATAGGTGGATTAGCCATAAAATAGCACAATAAGTGGATTAGCCATAAAATAGCACAATAGGTGGTAGGAACATGAAATAGCACAATAAGTGGATTAGCCATAAAATAGCACAATATGTGGATTAGCCATAAAATAGCACAATAGGTGGTAGGAACATGGAATAGCACAATAAGTGGATAAACCATAAAATAGCACAATAGGTGGATTAGCCATAAAATAGCACAATAAGTGGATTAGCCATAAAATAGCACAATAGGTGGATTAGCCATAAAATAGCACAATAAGTGGATTAGCCATAAAATAGCACAATAGGTGGTAGGAACATGAAATAGCACAATAAGTGGATTAGCCATAAAATAGCACAATAGGTGGATTAGCCATAAAATAGCACAATAGGTGGTAGGAACATGAAATAGCACAATAAGTGGATTAGCCATAAAATAGCAGAATAGGTGGTAGGAACATGAAATAGCACAATAAGTGGATTAGCCATAAAATAACACAATAGGTGGATTAGCCATAAAATAGCACAATAGGTGGTAGGAACATGAAATAGCACAATAAATGGATTAGCCATAAAACAGCACAATAAGTGGATTAGCCATAAAATAGCAGAATAGGTGGTAGGAACATAAAATAGCACAATAGGTGGATTAGCCATAAAATAGCAGAATAGGTGGTAGGAACATGAAATAGCACAATAAGTGGATTAGCCATAAAATAACACAATAGGTGGATTAGCCATAAAATAGCACAATAGGTGGTAGGAACATGAAATAGCACAATAAGTGGATTAGCCATAAAACAGCACAATAGGGTATTAGCCATAAAATAGCACAATAGGTGGTAGGAACATGAAATAGCACAATAAGTGGATTAGCCATGAAATAGCACAATGGGTGATAGGAACATGAAATAGCACAATACATGGCTTAGCCATAAAATAGCACAATAAGTGGATTAGCCATAAAATAGCACAATAGGTGGTAGGAACATGAAATAGCACAATAAGTGGATTAGCCATAAAATAGCACAATATGTGGATTAGCCATAAAATAGCACAATAGGTGGTAGGAACATGGAATAGCACAATAAGTGGATAAACCATAAAATAGCACAATAGGTGGATTAGCCATAAAATAGCACAATAAGTGGATTAGCCATAAAATAGCACAATAGGTGGTAGGAACATGAAATAGCACAAAAAGTGGATTAGCCATAAAATAGCACAATAGGTGGATTAGCCATAAAATAGCACAATAGGTGGTAGGAACATGGAATAGCACAATAAGTGGATTAGCCATAAAATAGCACAATAGGTGGTAGGAACATGAAATAGCACAATAAGTGGATTAGCCATAAAATAGCACAATAGGTGGATTAGCCATAAAATAGCACAATAGGTGGTAGGAACATGAAATAGCACAATAAGTGGATTAGCCATAAAATAGCAGAATAGGTGGTAGGAACATGAAATAGCACAATAAGTGGATTAGCCATAAAACAGCACAATAAGTGGATTAGCCATAAAATAGCAGAATAGGTGGTAGGAACATAAAATAGCACAATAGGTGGATTAGCCATACAATGACACAATAGGTGGATTAGCCATAAAATAGCACAATAGGGTATTAGCCATAAAATAGCACAATAGGTGGTAGGAACATGAAATAGCACAATAAGTGGATTAGCCATAAAATAGCACAATGGGTGGTAGGAACATGAAATAGCACAATACATGGCTTAGCCATAAAATAGCACAATAAGTGGATTAGCCATAAAATAGCACAATAGATGGTAGGAACATGAAATAGCACAATAGGTGGATTAGCCATAAAATAGCACAATAGGTGGATTAGCCATAAAATAGCACAATAGGTGGTAGGAACATGAAATAGCACAATAAGTGGATTAGCCATAAAACAGCACAATAAGTGGATTAGCCATAAAATAGCAGAATAGGTGGTAGGAACAAAAAAATAGCACAATAGGTAGATTAGCCATACAATAACACAATAGGTGGATTAGCCATACAATGGCACAATAGGTGGATTAGCCATAAAATAGCACAATAGGGGATTAGCCATAAAATAGCACAATAGACGGTAGGAACATGAAATAGCACAATAGGTGGATTAGCCATAAAATAGCACAATAGGTGGTAGGAACATGAAATAGCACAATAAGTGGATTAGCCATAAAATAGCACAATAGGTGGATTAGCCATAAAATAGCACAATAAGTGGATTAGCCATAAAATAGCACAATAGGTGGTAGGAACATGAAATAACACAATAAGTGCATTAGCCATAAAATAGCACAATAAGTGGATTAGCCATAAAATAGCACAATAGGTGGTAGGAACATGAAATAGCACAATACATGGATTAGCCATAAAATAGCACAATAAGTGGATTAGCCATAAAATAGCACAATAGATGGTAGGAACATGAAATAGCACAATAGGTGGATTAGCCATAAATAGCACAATAGGTGGATTAGCCATAAAATAGCACAATAAGTGGATTAGCCATAAAATAGCACAACAAGTGGATTAGCCATAAAATTGCACAATAAATGGATTAGCCATAAAATAGCACAATAGGTGGTAGGAACATGAAATAGCACAATAAGTGGATTAGCCATAAAATAGCAAAAATAAGTGGATTAGCCATAAAATAACACAATAGGTGGATTAGCCATAAAATAGCACAATAAGCGGATTAGCCATAAAATAGCACAATAGGTGGTAGGAACATGAAATAGCACAATAAGTGGATTAGCCATAAAATAGCAAAAATAAGTGGATTAGCCATAAAATAACACAATAGGTGGAATAGCCATAAAATAGCACAATAAGCGGATTAGCCATAAAATAGCACAATAAGTGGATTAGCCATAAAATAGCACAATAGATGGTAGGAACATGAAATAGCACAATAGGTGGATTAGCCATAAAATTGCACAATAGGTGGATTAGCCATAAAATAGCACAATATGTGGATTAGCCATAAAATAGCACAATAAGTGGATTAGCCATAAAATAGCACAATAAGTGGATTAGCCATAAAATTGCACAATAAGTGGATTAGCCATAAAATAGCACAATAGGTGGTAGGAACGGCTTCTACAGACACACGTAAGTGACTGCAAGACATACTTGATCAACAGCCATACAGGCCACACTGGGGGTGGCCGTGTAAACAACTTTAACACTGTTACAGACATGCGCCACACTGTGAACCCACACCAAACACGAATGACAAACACGTTTCGGGAAAACATCCGCACCGTAACACAACATAAACACAACAGAACAAATACCCAGAATCTTTTGCAGCCCTAACTCTTCCGGGCTACAATATACACCCCCACTACCTCCAAACCCCGCCCCCCCAACCATCTCCCGAATTCGGAGGTCTCAAGGTTGGCAAGTATGGGTGAAACCAATCAGTACCCATGGTGACCAAAACAAACCCAGGAGTGCACAAAACAGGAACTAAGGGAGTCCAAAACTAACAGAACATGACTAAACAAAACATGATCTGGGCCACGGATCATGACATAGGGCAGGGGTCGGCAACCCGCGGCTCCGGAGCCGCATGCGGCTCTTTGATCACTCTGATGCGGCTCAGCAGCTTACTTGCTGAACCCCCCAATTTTCCCGTGAGACTTCCGGATTTCAGTGCCTCTCGCAGAAAAACTCCCGGGGTTAATATTCACCGATTTTCACCCTTACAGCTATAATAAGGGCGTGCCATGATGGTACAACATTTGACGCACTCTACAATCTGTATTAACAACGTGCCAGCCCAACACTTGTTATACAATATACATCTTCTGCTTGCACACGTACGTGACAGCAAGGCATACTTGGTCAACAGCCACACAGGTTACACTGACGGTGATCATATAAAACAACTTTAACACTCTTACTAATAATGCGCCACACTTTGAACCAAAACCAAACATGAATGACAAACACATTTCGGGAGAACATCTGCACCTTAACACAACATAAACACAACAGAACAAACACCCAGAATCCCATGCAGCCCTGACTCTTCCGGGCTACATTATACACCCCTGCTACCACCAAACCCCGCCCCCACCCCCACCCCAACCCTGCTCCCTCACACATCAACACTCCCCCCCCCCTCTCTGTGCATCGGTTGATTGAGGTGGGCAGGGTTTGGTAGCGGGGGTGTATAATGTATCCCGGAAGAGTTAGGGCTGCATGGGATTCTGGGTATTTGTCCTGTTGTGTTTATGCTGTGTTACGGTGCAGATGTTCTCCCCGAAATGTGTTTGTCATTCTTGTTTGGTGTGGGTTCACAGTGTGGCGCATTATTAGTAAGAGTGTTAAAGTTTTTTTTATACCGCAACCGTCAGTGTAACCTGTGTGGTTGTTGACCAAGTATGCCTTGCTGTCACCTACGTGAGCAAGCGAAAACCCCATTCAACAAGTGGCTGTTGAGGCACGCTGACTGTAGTGGGCGCTATATGCTGTACTATCACTGACAATTGCTATTAATTTAAAACCCGCGTGCCGCACCAGCTTAAAAATTCCATAAAAAGGTGTGGGCAGCGTGTCTGAGACCCCTGGTTTATACATAGCACAAAGCAAAAAAAAAACCTTTGTATGCAGTGTTATTTCATTTAAAATTTCAAAATTTTTTGCGGCTCCCATTGTTTTCTATAATTTGTGAAACTGGTCAAAATGGCTCTTTGACTGGTAAAGGTTGCCGACCCCTGAACTAGGTTTACAGCATATGAAATACATTTGGCAACAACATGCACTTTGAGAGTGCAGACAGCCCATTTCAGGCGTGCTAAGAACAAATATTTTTCCACGATTTCAGCACTCAGGTTAACCAAAGCCGCACTGTGAGTGGGGAAGAAAAGTTGGAAAAGTTGGCAAAAGTCCCGAAAATGATCAAAAATGACACCCAGGTTAGAGTCCCACAAGTCCCGCAGTCGCACCCGAGTCCTGGGATGCCCAACATGTCCAAAAAAAAAAAAAAAAAAAAAAAAAAAAAAAACCCCGGGCCGGATTTTGGACGCCGGCGTACCGCGTTCGGCCCGCGGGCCGTAGTTTGGCGACCAATTGTAAAAAAAATTCCGCTGCCGGCTAGTTTTTTTACTTGGAGTAAATAGAGAGTAGATCCAGCAGAAAATATGCACTATAAACAAAGAGAGGGAGTTTGGAGGGGCAAAAACGCCCTCTTGGGACTTTTGCAGCAGCACACATCAACGTAGCGGGGAGAAGGCATGCATAGCAAAAGTCCACAAAATGATCAAAAATCACACCCAGGTTAGAGCATACTTGCCAACCCTCCCGGATTTTCCGGGAGACTCCCGAAATTCAGCGCCTCTCACGAAAACGCTTCCATCGGGACTTCAATATGTCACGAACCAACGTTAATAGAAATGTAGTCGTGACATTTGCGGCTTTCAGTCACGAACCTGCCCCCAGGTGCAAATGGCAGCTTCCTCGTGGTCCTCCTGACATTGAAGATGTTCACCAAGTGGTTCTTCCTGCGCCACCGACCCTCATCAATCTCTCAGCTTTGTGCTTTAGCACAGCGCTCTTTTGTTTTTGTGCCTGCAAACCTCATCATGTAAATGTTGCTTTTTCTGCTGCTTTTTGTCTCCATTCATGCCTCACTCCAGACTTTGACTGTAATGACGTAGAAGGTAAAGGCCATACTCTTCTTCTCACCTGTCACTCTCCTCCACCTGTCACCCGCCTGCCTAGAAAGTAGTTCCCTGCTGCCCTCTTTCAACAAAAGTCTCTTTTTCCACTGCTATGTGCACCTTGATGGGATTCAAGTGAAGTGAATTATATTTATATAGCGCTTTTTTCTCTAGTGACTCAAAACTCTTGACATAGTGAAACCCAATATCTAAGTAACATTTAAACCAGTGTGGGTGGCTCTGGGAGCAAGTGGGTAAAGTGTCTTGCCCAAGGACACAACGGCAGCGACTAGGATGGCGTAAGTGGGGATCGAACCTGGAACCCTCTAGTCGCTGGCACGGCCACTCTACCAACCGAGCTATACCGCCAATCAGATCCTTTTAAGCCATACTTGCCAACCCTCCCGAATTTTCCGGGAGACTCCCGAAATTCAGCGCCTCTCCCGAAAACCTCCCGGGACAAATATTCTCCCGAAAATCTCCCGATTTTCAGCCGGAGCTGGAAGCCACGCCCCCTCCAGCTCCATGCGGACCTGAGTGAGGACAACAGGGTGACAAGAACTAAATCATCCAGACTAGAGATAAATTGTATTATTATGTTTATTTTACCTAAAAATAAATATATTTATTAATAAAAAAAATTAAAAAAATAAATACATTTTTACTATATTTTGCTAAAAACATCAAAATTAATTGTATTTTTATTTGTATTTTTTTGGGACTCCTTATTACATCCAGCCATAGAACTATACAGTAAAATAAACATATTTGAAATAATTGATTTTAAATTATCATAATAATTCATTTAAAATGACCATATTTAATTATTAAAATAATTGCTTGTTTATCAACAACTTTAGCATTTTATTCATTACATTTTGAAGCTCTCAGAAGCCAAGTTATGTTATATTCCTTAATATTTATTTATGCAAGTTTGAGGTATCAATCATCCAAACACCGTTTATTTGCATATTTTCAGGATGTAGATATCTATATATATATATATATATATATATATATATATATATATATATATATATATATATATATATATATATATATGAAATACTTGACTTGGTGAATTCTAGCTGTCAATATACTCCTCCCCTCTTAACCACGCACCGCCCTACCCCCGACCCCGCCCCCAACCCCCACCTCCCGAAATCGGAGGTCTCAAGGTTGGCAAGTATGTTTTAAGCAAGGTTGGTTAGGATAGGATACAAACCCCGTTTCCATATGAGTTGGGAAATTGTGTTAGATGTAAATATAAATGGAATACAATGATTTGCAAATCCTTTTCAACCCATATTCAATTGAATGCACTACAAAGACAACATATTTAAAGCTCAAACTCATATTTTTATTTTATTTTTTTGCTAATAATAATTAACTTAGAATTTCATGGCTGCAACACGTGCCAAAGTAGTTGGGAAAGGGCATGTTCACCACTGTGTTACATGGCCTTTTCTTTTAACAACGATTTGAGAACTGAGGAAACTAATTGTTGAAGCTTTGAAAGTGGAATTCTTTCCCATTCTTGTTTTATGTAGAGCTTCAGTCGTTCAACAGTCCGGGGTCTCCGCTGTCGTATTTTACGCTTCATAATGCGCCACACATTTTCGATGGGAGACAGGTCTGGACTGCAGGCGGGCCAGGAAAGTACCCGCACTCTTTTTATACGAAGCCACGCTGTTGTAACACGTGCTGAATAAATGATAAATGGGTTATACTTGTATAGCGCTTTTCTACCTTCAAGGTACTCAAAGCACTTTGACACTATTTCCACATTCACCCATTCACACACACATTCAAACACTGATGGCGGGAGCTGCCATGCAAGGCGCTAACCAGCAGCCATCAGGAGCAAGGGGTGAAGTGTCTTGCCCAAGGACACAACGGACGTGACTAGGATGGTAGAAGGTGGGGATTGAACCCCAGTCACCAGCAACCCTCCGATTGCTGGCACGGCCACTCTACCAACTTCGCCACGCCGTCCGAATGTGGCTTGGCCTTGTCTTGCTGAAATAAGCAGGGGCGTCCATGAAAAAGACGGCGCTTAGATGGCAGCATATGTTGTACCTTTCAGCATTAATGGTGCCTTCACAGATGTGTAAGTTACCCATGCTTTGGGCACTAATACACCCCCATACCATCACAGATGCTGGCTTTTGAACTTTGCGTCGATAACAGTCTGGATGGTTCGCTTCCCCTTTGGTCCGGATGACACGATGTCGAATATTTCCAAAAACAATTTGAAATGTGGACTCGTCAGACCACAGAACACTTTTCCACTTTGCATGAGTCCGTCTTAGATGATCTCGGGCCCAGCGAAGCCGACGGCGTTTCTGGATGTTGTTGATAAATGGCTTTCGCTTTGCATAGTAGAGTTTTAACTTGCACTTACAGATGTAGCGACCAACTGTATTTAGTGACAGTGGTTTTCTGAAGTGATCCTGAGCCAATGTGGTGATATCCTTTAGAGATTGATGTCGGTTTTTGATACAGTGCCGTCTGAGGGATCGAAGGTCACGGTCATTCAATGTTGGTTTCCGGCCATGCCGCTTACGTGGAGTGATTTCTCCAGATTCTCTGAACCTTTTGATGATATTATGGACCGTAGATGTTGAAATCCCTAAATTTCTTGCAATTGCACTTTGAGAAACGTTGTTCTTAAACTGTTTGACTATTTGCTCATGCAGTTGTGGACAAAGGGGTGTACCTCGCCCCATCCTTTCTTGTGAAAGACAGAGCATTTTTGGGGAAGCTGTTTTTATACCCAATCATGGCACCCACCTGTTCCCAATTAGCCTGCACACCTGTGGGATGTTCCAAATAAGTGTTTGATGAGCATTCCTCAACTTTATCAGTATTTATTGCCACCTTTCCCAACTTCTTTGTCACGTGTTGCTGGCATCAAATTCTAAAGTTAATGATTATTTGCACAAAAAAAAATGTTTATCAGTTTGAACATCAAATATGTTGTCTTTGTAGCATATTCAACTGAATATGGGTTGAAAATGATTTGCAAATCATTGTATTCCGTTTATATTTACATCTAACACAATTTCCCAACTCATATGGAAACAGGGTTTGTAGGATAGGATAGGATAGGATAGGACTTTATTGTCATTGCACAAGTACAACAAAACTATGTTTTCAGCACAAACCCGTTCAAGATTAGACAAACAAACAGTGTACACTAGAGATGCGCGTATAGGCAATTATTTCATCCGCAACCGCATCAGAAAGTCGTCAACCATCCGCCATCCACCCGATCTAACATTTAATCAGAACCGCACCCGCCCGCACCCGCCCGTTGTTATATATCTAATATAGACGATGCAAGGCATTAGTGAGGTTATAAAGCTTTTGCCTGTTAAAGAAAGGAGACTGATCCAATGCAGCACAGACATTCGCGTGCCACGCTGTCACGGCCCAGACGCACACCAGTGCGCAATCATATGGGAGCCGCGCTGAGCGCACCTTCAATCACGTCTCGCGCCATCCATTTTCAGGGCTAGTTGATTCGGCAGGTGGGTTGTTACACACTCCTTAGCGGGTTCCGACTTCCATGGCCACCGTCCTGCTGTCTATATCAACCAGGGTGAGCCCCACCCCTTTCGTGAGCGCACTGCGCGCGGAGTGACCCCTGTTACGCGCCCCCGGCAACAGGGGTGGCGGGCAGGTAAGCTGCGCGGGCGGAGCGCGCGGAGTGACCCCTGTTACGAGCCCCCGGCCACGGGGGTGGCGGGCAGGTAAGCTGCTTACCTGCTGCGCGTGACGCCGGCCGCGGCGAAGGCGGACGAGGCGGGGTGTCGGTGGTGACCCTGGACGTGCGTCGGGCCCTTCTCGCGGATCGCCTCAGCTACGGCTCCTGGTAGGGCCCTCTCGGGGGAAGGGGCCTCGGTCCCGGACCCCGGCGAGGCGTCCCTTCTCCGCTCCGTAAAAGTGTCCATCTCTTTTTTTTTTCTTCTTCTGTTGTGGCATATGCTGCAGGTGCCTGCTCGTTTTTCGTATGTGGGTAACAACATTTAACTATGTATATATATTTCCGAATTGGTTTAACTGCCACCCGCCTGAATCTATTTAAAATCTAATTTTTTTTTATTTCAACCGCCCGACCCGACCCGCGGATAAAATCTAATTTCTTTTTATTTCAACCGCCCGATCCGCGGATAATCCGCGGACTTCGCGGTTGTGTCCGCAAACCGCGCATCTCTAGTGTACAGGGTTACAGAACAGGAACGCTGATGGGTCGCCAAATGCGCCCCGTAAAAGATAAGAAAAAGGTAAAACGCTGGGGAAGAAGATAAGTAAAAAAAAATACAATCTAGACTGGGCTCCTAAGGGGGCCTAGTCTGGAGTGGGAAAAAACCTCCATGCAATGCACACATAAACATGTTACATTTAATCACACGGGGAGTTGGGTCCCTGGAGGTCAACTGCTGCTATGAAGCCCTGCCAGCCGTCCATCACCCCGAGGGGAAACAAGCGGTGGTGAAGGCGTGGGGTGGGGGAGGGGGGGTTTGTGTGTATGTGCCCATTGTCTTGGGTGTGATGGCTACTTGGTAAGCAGACCTGACAATTTGGCCGCCTAAGTGGGCTGCTGTTGACAAGAAGTCTGAGAAGTGTGCTTCCTGGAAAAGGACATGTTGTTGAAAATAGTTGGAAATTGAATTTGTCCAGGATGGCAAAGTCTTCTACGGGGATTTTAGCAGCTCCGTTCCGACATTCGAGTATGTGTTCTATATTGAGCCGTCAAGGGACACACTTTGTCCTGTATTTGTATTACTATAGAATAAACAACACGCACACGCACAGTCACTAGCCCTGTGGTGCTCTCACAGTTTGAAGTCACAAAACTGTGAGAGCACTTGAGCTGTCAAGGAATGCACTTTGTCATGTATTTGTATTACTATAGAATAAAAAAATAGTCTGTACAGTATCAATAGGTGTTTGGATCTTAGTAAATCAGGCCCATAGCTGGTTCTTGAACAGGGTCTGTAAATAGAAAAGTTGGTATATTGAAGCAAACTTTCCCCTAAGAAACAATGTCAATTTGAATAATGGGTTCCTGCCGCAACAAAATGGCAAAGGTTTGTACACTTCTAACACAATATCAAGTGCTCTCGGATTCCTGTGTATTAAACAAACACAACTCAAAACAACAACACGCACACACACAGTCACTAGCACTGTGGTGCTCTCACAGTTGGAAGTCACTACTTTAACAGACAGGTCACTACAATGATTAGGAATACAAATTGTGGAAGTTGCCTCCTAGCAGCTCCACTGTCAGACACGGCACAGGAGCCAAGTGTGCAGGTTTTAACAAGGTTCTAATAAACATAGGTTTTTAACAAAAGTTTTCAGTCACGTCCGTATCCTCTCTCTCGCTCTGCTCCCGGCCGCTTACTGTTAAAGACAACAGATGATTAGATTAACACGTACCACCTGTGAACTCTAATCACCTGCCAGCTGTGTCTCGCCGTCAGCACTGCCACGCCCCCCGTCTGATGGTGCTCTGTCCTCAGCACCATAGACAGAGGCGGTGACCTTTGCTCCTGCAAGCAGCGCTGACAACATCCGCCTCCACACAAATGTAATCTAAAGTTAAAGTTAAAGTTAAAGTACCAATGATTGTCACACACACACTAGGTGTGGCGAGATTATTCTCTGCATTTGACCCATCACCCTTGATCACCCCCTGGGAGGTGAGGGGAGCAGTGGGCAGCAGCGGTGGCCGCGCCCGGGAATCATTTTGGTGATTTAACCCCCAATTCCAACCAAATCTACTTTATCTTGCTGGTTAATCTTCTTGGCGTGCAACGAAACAGAAGAGGAGTGGGGATGAAGGCAGCGCAGACAACGCTGTGGATACTTCCAGAATGTTTTAAACCTCACATTGTTTGTTCATAGCTTTCTTTGTACTCATGTTGAGCTAGCACAAAAGGAAAAGGGTTAAAAAAGCCCAAGAAGTCACAGTTAGTGGAGTAGCTAACGACAGCAATGTGGGACTGAATGAGAACCAGGAACAGTCAGCTGTGGCACAATAGGTGGATTAGCCATAAAATAGCACAATAGATGGTAGGAACATGAAATAGCACAATAGGTGGATTAGCCATAAAATAGCACAATAAGTGGATTAGCCATAAAATAGCACAATAGGTGGTAGGAACATGAAATAGCACAATAAGTGGATTAGCCATAAAATAGCACAATAAGTGGATTAGCCATAAAATAGCACAATAGGTGGTAGGAACATGAAATAGCACAATAAGTGGATTAGCCATAAAATAGCACAATAGGTGGTAGGAACATGAAATAGCACAATAAGTGGATTAGCCATAAAATAGCACAATAGGTGGATTAGCCATAAAATAGCACAATAGGTGGTAAGAACATGAAATAGCACAATAAGTGGATTAGCCATAAAATAGCAGAATAGGTGGTAGGAACATGAAATAGCACAATAAGTGGATTAGCCATAAAATAACACAATAGGTGGATTAGCCATAAAATAGCACAATAGGTGGTAGGAACATGAAATAGCACAATAAGTGGATTAGCCATAAAACAGCACAATAAGTGGATTAGCCATAAAATAGCAGAATAGGTGGTAGGAACATAAAATAGCACAATAGGTGGATTAGCCATAAAATAGCAGAATAGGTGGTAGGAACATGAAATAGCACAATAAGTGGATTAGCCATAAAATAACACAATAGGTGGATTAGCCATAAAATAGCACAATAGGTGGTAGGAACATGAAATAGCACAATAAGTGGATTAGCCATAAAACAGCACAATAGGGTATTAGCCATAAAATAGCACAATAGGTGGTAGGAACATGAAATAGCACAATAAGTGGATTAGCCATGAAATAGCACAATGGGTGATAGGAACATGAAATAGCACAATACATGGCTTAGCCATAAAATAGCACAATAAGTGGATTAGCCATAAAATAGCACAATAGGTGGTAGGAACATGAAATAGCACAATAAGTGGATTAGCCATAAAATAGCACAATATGTGGATTAGCCATAAAATAGCACAATAGGTGGTAGGAACATGGAATAGCACAATAAGTGGATAAACCATAAAATAGCACAATAGGTGGATTAGCCATAAAATAGCACAATAAGTGGATTAGCCATAAAATAGCACAATAGGTGGTAGGAACATGAAATAGCACAATAAGTGGATTAGCCATAAAATAGCACAATAGGTGGATTAGCCATAAAATAGCACAATAGGTGGTAGGAACATGGAATAGCACAATAAGTGGATTAGCCATAAAATAGCACAATAGGTGGTAGGAACATGAAATAGCACAATAAGTGGATTAGCCATAAAATAGCACAATAGGTGGATTAGCCATAAAATAGCATAATAGGTGGTAGGAACATGAAATAGCACAATAAGTGGATTAGCCATAAAATAGCAGAATAGGTGGTAGGAACATGAAATAGCACAATAAGTGGATTAGCCATAAAACAGCACAATAAGTGGATTAGCCATAAAATAGCAGAATAGGTGGTAGGAACATAAAATAGCACAATAGGTGGATTAGCCATACAATGACACAATAGGTGGATTAGCCATAAAATAGCACAATAGGGTATTAGCCATAAAATAGCACAATAGGTGGTAGGAACATGAAATAGCACAATAAGTGGATTAGCCATAAAATAGCACAATGGGTGGTAGGAACATGAAATAGCACAATACATGGCTTAGCCATAAAATAGCACAATAAGTGGATTAGCCATAAAATAGCACAATAGATGGTAGGAACATGAAATAGCACAATAGGTGGATTAGCCATAAAATAGCACAATAGGTGGATTAGCCATAAAATAGCACAATAGGTGGTAGGAACATGAAATAGCACAATAAGTGGATTAGCCATAAAACAGCACAATAAGTGGATTAGCCATAAAATAGCAGAATAGGTGGTAGGAACAAAAAATAGCACAATAGGTAGATTAGCCATACAATAACACAATAGGTGGATTAGCCATACAATGGCACAATAGGTGGATTAGCCATAAAATAGCACAATAGGGGATTAGCCATAAAATAGCACAATAGACGGTAGGAACATGAAATAGCACAATAGGTGGATTAGCCATAAAATAGCACAATAGGTGGTAGGAACATGAAATAGCACAATAAATGGATTAGCCATAAAATAGCACAATAGGTGGATTAGCCATAAAATAGCACAATAAGTGGATTAGCCATAAAATAACACAATAGGTGGATTAGCCATAAAATAGCACAATAGGTGGTAGGAACATGAAATAGCACAATAAGTGGATTAGCCATAAAACAGCACAATAGGGTATTAGCCATAAAATAGCACAATAGGTGGTAGGAACATGAAATAGCACAATAAGTGGATTAGCCATGAAATAGCACAATGGGTGATAGGAACATGAAATAGCACAATACATGGCTTAGCCATAAAATAGCACAATAAGTGGATTAGCCATAAAATAGCACAATAGGTGGTAGGAACATGAAATAGCACATTAAGTGGATTAGCCATAAAATAGCACAATATGTGGATTAGCCATAAAATAGCACAATAGGTGGTAGGAACATGGAATAGCACAATAAGTGGATAAACCATAAAATAGCACAATAGGTGGATTAGCCATAAAATAGCACAATAAGTGGATTAGCCATAAAATAGCACAATAGGTGGTAGGAACATGAAATAGCACAATAAGTGGATTAGCCATAAAATAGCACAATAGGTGGATTAGCCATAAAATAGCACAATAGGTGGTAGGAACATGGAATAGCACAATAAGTGGATTAGCCATAAAATAGCACAATAGGTGGTAGGAACATGAAATAGCACAATAAGTGGATTAGCCATAAAATAGCACAATAGGTGGATTAGCCATAAAATAGCACAATAGGTGGTAGGAACATGAAATAGCACAATAAGTGGATTAGCCATAAAATAGCAGAATAGGTGGTAGGAACATGAAATAGCACACAATAAGTGGATTAGCCATAAAACAGCACAATAAGTGGATTAGCCATAAAATAGCAGAATAGGTGGTAGGAACATAAAATAGCACAATAGGTGGATTAGCCATACAATGACACAATAGGTGGATTAGCCATAAAATAGCACAATAGGGTATTAGCCATAAAATAGCACAATAGGTGGTAGGAACATGAAATAGCACAATAAGTGGATTAGCCATAAAATAGCACAATGGGTGGTAGGAACATGAAATAGCACAATACATGGCTTAGCCATAAAATAACACAATAAGTGGATTAGCCATAAAATAGCACAATAGATGGTAGGAACATGAAATAGCACAATAGGTGGATTAGCCATAAAATAGCACAATAGGTGGATTAGCCATAAAATAGCACAATAGGTGGTAGGAACATGAAATAGCACAATAAGTGGATTAGGCATAAAACAGCACAATAAGTGGATTAGCCATAAAATAGCAGAATAGGTGGTAGGAACAAAAAATAGCACAATAGGTAGATTAGCCATACAATAACACAATAGGTGGATTAGCCATACAATGGCACAATAGGTGGATTAGCCATAAAATAGCACAATAGGGGATTAGCCATAAAATAGCACAATAGACGGTAGGAACATGAAATAGCACAATAGGTGGATTAGCCATAAAATAGCACAATAGGTGGTAGGAACATGAAATAGCACAATAAATGGATTAGCCATAAAATAGCACAATAGGTGGATTAGCCATAAAATAGCACAATAAGTGGATTAGCCATAAAATAGCACAATAGGTGGTAGGAACATGAAATAACACAATAAGTGCATTAGCCATAAAATAGCACAATAAGTGGATTAGCCATAAAATAGCACAATAGGTGGTAGGAACATGAAATAGCACAATACATGGATTAGCCATAAAATAGCACAATAAGTGGATTAGCCATAAAATAGCACAATAGATGGTAGGAACATGAAATAGCACAATAGGTGGATTAGCCATAAATAGCACAATAGGTGGATTAGCCATAAAATAGCACAATAGGTGGATTAGCCATAAAATAGCACAACAAGTGGATTAGCCATAAAATTGCACAATAAGTGGATTAGCCATAAAATAGCACAATAGATGGTAGGAACATGAAATAGCACAATAAGTGGATTAGCCATAAAACAGCACAATAAGTGGATTAGCCATAAAATAGCACAATATGTGGTAGGAACATGAAATAGCACAATACATGGATTAGCCATAAAATAGCACAATAAGTGGATAAACCATAAAATAGCACAATAGATGGTAGGAACATGAAATAGTACAGTAGGTGGATTAGCCATACAATAACACAATAGGTGGATTAGCCATACAATGGCACAATAGATGGTAGGAACATGAAATAGCACAATAGGTGGATTAGCCATAAAATAGCACAATAGGTGGATTAGCCATAAAATAGCACAATAAGTGGATTAGCCATAAAATAGCACAATAAGTGGATTAGCCATAAAATAGCACAATAAGTGGATTAGCCATAAAATTGCACAATAAGTGGATTAGCCATAAAATAGCTCAATAGGTGGTAGGAACATGAAATAGCACAATAAGCGGATTAACCATAAAATAGCACAATAGGTACCTGTGAGCTGTCCTTTTCCCTCTCACCTGTGATCTGTCCCTTTCCCTCTCACCTGTGAGCTGTCCCTTTCCCTCTCACCTGTGAGCTGTCCCTTTCCCTCTCACCTGTGAGCTGTCCCTTTCCCTCCCACCTGTCCCAGATGTCCGCCCCCGGAGGTCACACATCCATCACCAACTCTTTGCTGTACTTTATGCCAACAATTGTCCCGTCTCGTCCTACCACTCACACTCGTTATGCCAATCATAGAGCTTTATCGGCAACCACCACATTTGTTTGACTAAATCTATGGGATGGACTTGCTGTCGGTCGCTTTCCTCGTTAGTGCAGATGAACGCCAATAATGTGAAGTACTGATATTCAGTGCAGGAAATGCTGTAGGTGCACATGCTGCCAGCACCGTGGGTCATCCCTGTGGCACCATCTGGCTTTGTTGCGCAACACTGGCCATCACACTGCGTGGCGTTCTGTGTATTATTGGCACGTAAACCAAGAAAACTCTTATTTGGTCCATTGCTGTTAAGGTTAAATCAACACTACGTCATCATCTGGCCTGAAAAGAGGAAATGATGCATTTAGCACGTTGGACCTCACCAGTGATGGGTGAGACGATACAAGCATAAATGCATTATGAAGCAAGGAGCGATACCTAGCGATGGGTATGGAACCTAGTAATAATAATAATAATAATAATAGATTTTGTTTGTAAAAAGCACTTTACATTGAGTAAACAACCTCAAAGTGCTACAAGGTACTAAAAAAAAAAATACAATAAAATAAAATAAATAAAACAAAAACAATAAATAAAATAAAAAGATAATAAAACATAAATAAAAATGAAAACTAGAACAGCCATATAGCTAAAACTAGTATGCTAATATCTAAAAAAAAAAAAAAGCTTTTTTAAAAAGAAGGGTTTTTAAGCCTTTTTAAAAAGCTTCCACAGTCTGCGGTGTCCTCAGGTGGTCAGGGAGAGCGTTCCCCAGATTTGGCACCGACCAAGGTTTGTTCTCCCGTGGTGCAAATGATTTGGACCAGACATGGCGTGAAGGTGAAGACATATTTAATTTTAACACTCAAAAAAAAGAAACAAACAAAAGGCGCTCACAGTGGAGGTACAAAACTTGGCTATAAACACAGAACTTGCACAAAGGCAGAAACTATGAACAATGAAACAAAAACACTAACTGTGGCATTAATAAACAAAAACTTACTTGGACGTGGCATGAAGTGTGCAGAGGTAAACAGATTGTGACAGGGGTATAATGTCGCCAGACAGACAGCCTGGCAACTGGAAGCTTAAATAATAGTGACATGATTAAAGACAGGTGCGTGAGTCGTGAGGGCAGGTGAAAACTAATGGGTTGCTATGGTGACAAACAAGAGTGCACAATGAGTCCAAACGTGGAACAGGTGAAACTAATGGGTAACTATGGAAACAAGACAAGGGAGTGAAAAGCCAGAAACTAAAGAGTCCAATAACTAAACAAAACAAAACATGACATGACTAAAACAAAACATGATTACACAGACATGACACACCCATTCACGTAAAATCTACCAGGGCCATGTCACGATACATTTGTTGCTGGTGACGTCCATGCCCGGTTGGCGACTTTGCACTTTGGCACTTAGGAATCACTCCAGCAGCACTAAGAGTGGGCTCAGCGAAAGCACCACCAGGTAATGTTGACTTTCCCAATGCCAACGAAGTAATTGACTGACAAACGCTCCTACGTAAGTTGAAGGGGTCATATTCTGATGTTTTGCCACATGTAGAAGACTTCTTTGTGGTCTTCTTTGTGATGATCAGCCCCAGCTGGGTAATCCAATCACCTGCCAGCTGTGCTTCGAGGCCGGTCCTAACACACCCCGCTCCGCGGCAGGCCTGCAGACCACCCCGCCCCCTAGACAATGATGTTTTACACATCATCTTCAAGTCACTTTCTGACAGTCTCTTCAGGATGCGCCGTATTATTTACGTGCCTCCACTTCGACTGCGTCTTCTACCCACCATCGTTGCTGTAGTTTTTTGCGCTTCTGTCATGTCTGTGTAATCATGTTTTTGTTTTAAGTCAGGTTTTTGTTTAGTTATAGGAATCTTTGGTTTCTGGCTTTTCACTCCCTTGTCTTGTTTGCATGATTACCCATTAGTTTCACCTGTTCCACGTTTGGACTCATTGTGCACTCTTGATTGTCACCATAGCAACCCATTAGTTTTCACCTGTCACGTCACGCACCTGTTTCACGTCTTGAGTCACGCACCTGTTTTCGTTAATCATGTCTGTAGTATTTAAGTTCAGTGTTTTTCAGTTTGTCTTTCTGACGACCTCGCACCACATTTATGCTCTGTCCATTCCTCTATGATCCTGCTTCATGTCCCTTGTCACAGTAAGTTTTGGTTCCATGTTTATAGTCTTTTTGTTTTTCATAGTTTATTCTCCGCCACTGTGCGCGCTTTCGTTTATTCCTTTTTTTTTATATAAATAAATCATGTACCTTAATTCCCGTCTCGCCCGTGCCAACTTTCCGTTGCATCCTGGAAAAGCACACACGCCGGACCAAGTCTTGACAGCTTCCATAGCGAGTCTACTGACAGATTAAGTTCAAAACTGTAAGATACTTTGTATTAGGAATGGCGACGGGGGAGGATGCATGTGCATGTACGAGCCAGTCTGCCCCACAATAAGAGGATAGAGAAAAAGAAGGAACTCGTTGACTACAGCGTTGAACTACAATGATGGACTTGCGCAGAGCACTTTGGGTACATTTCTACCATATAATTCGATGTCGTCACACTTGGGAAATTTGTCACCAAATGGGAAAATTCCCAAGGGCTTCTTTGTCGGAAGTATGAAGGAAGACAAGATTGTTCTATAAATATCTCCGCATACCTCCACGTTTTGACTTCACATTTTCGGGACTTATGCAGATCCCAAATACACAACAGCAGGTACCATTGGGCTAGCTTGATGCCTAATATACATTTGTGTAACATTGTGTAACATGTATATATGTACAGTACACACTTTATAACCTGTACATGTGCACTGTTGAGTCTTGATACCGATCCCCAAGCACTGTATCAGTTCCAATGTGAAAGGTACCAATGCCTATGTGTGGAAAAAAAAAAAGTAATAGAATACAGATGTAATGTTAAATATTTTTAAATAAAAATAACAGTGCAGCAATAAAGCTAAAACTTATCTTTTAAAATTCTTCAAACAAAAGACTATTTTTTCTATCAAACACCAGGTGGCGCCGCAAGGTTTATTACTACAACAAACCATGGAGAAGTAGGAAAAAAGTCGACAAGCAATACTTGTAATCATTAGTAAGTGTTATCTAGTGTGACATCATCACACACACACACACACACACACACACCCACACACACATACTTGTAATCATTAGTAAGTGTTATCTACTGGGGTGAGTTTTTCCTTGCCCTTATGTGGGCTCTGTACCGAGGATGTCGTTGTGGCTTGTGCAGCCCTTTGAGACACTTGTGATTTAGGGCTATATAAATAAACATTGATTGATTGATATATATTTGCAAACTATAGTTTCATTTGCAGGTCAGACGTAGTGACTTTTATAGTCCAGCAGGTGGTGCCATTGCATACTTGCCAACCTTGAGACCTCCGAATTCGGGATATTTTTTTTGTGGGGGGGGGGGGGGGGGGGGGGGGGGGGCGGAGTATGAGGTGGGCGGGATCATGGTGGGCAGGGTCGGGGTGGGCGGGTCCGGGAGGCGGGGTTGAGGGGGGAGGAGTTTATTTATAGCTAGAATTCACTGAAATTCAAGTATTTCTTATATATATATATATGTATATAAATAAAATAAATACTTGACTTTCAGTGAATTCTAGCTATATATATATATATATATGTATGTATGTGTGGGGGAAAAAAATCACAAGACTACTTCATCTCTACAGGCCTGTTTCATGAGGGGTTCCCTCAATCATCAGGAGATTTTAATTAAGGCTGCAGCTAACGATTATTTTTCTATCGATTAATCTAAAGATTATTTTTTTCGATTAATCGGTTAATCTATAGATTATTTTTTCGATTAATCTATAGATTATTTTTCCTTTTACCGATTATTTTTTTTATTTAAAATGAAGATGAAAAAATAAATGTAGGCCAGTTTTTTCAAAAGGCATGGCTTTTATTTACAAAAAAAAAGTATGGCCACTCAGTCAACATTGACAACAACATGACAAAATATTCTGTAACAATGTAAACATTTAACAAAATTAAAATTAGCTTATTTGCTTTTAATGTGCAAATATAAAAGTAAACATCCAGTGCAAATCTTAATATTCTGCAATAGTATAAGCATTTCAAAAGTAAAAGTATTGCTTATTTTGCTTTAAAATGTGCAAAAATAAAGATAAACATCCAATTCAAAAAAGTGCAAAACAGAAATATTCTGTAACAACAGTGTAAACATTTCAACAAAAGTAAAAGTATTGCTTATTTGCTAAAATGTGCAAAAATAAAGATAAACATCCAATACAAAAAAGTGCAAAACGAAATATTCTGTAACAACAGTGTAAACATTTCAACAAAAGTAAAACTTTTGCTTATTTTGCTTAATAACACAACAATGATAGTATGATTAAAGTGAAAGTTAATTGTTCGTTTGTACATAGTATACGTAATTGTTAATGTTGTAAAAGGTATTTGCACAACTAATTAACGTTAGCGTTAAAGAGGAGCGCGTCTTTGTAAACACTGAACAGGCACGCCAAACGCTCCTCTCAGAGCGAAACGGTGCTTTAGTTTATGAATTTATAACGCAGATACAAATGACACATTCATGTTTTTGTGTAATGATGACAACGTATACTCACGCGGACGATTGACTAGTTGATGGTGATGGCAAGAACGCTGCCGTTGTGCTGCTATGATAGGCCATTTCCGCTCGACACAGTGTGCATACAACAACATTATTAGCAGAGGTGGGTAGAGTAGCCAGAAATTGTACTCAAGTAAGAGTACTGTTACTTTAGAGATTTATTACTCAAGTAAAAGTAAGGAGTAGTCACCCAAATATTTACTTGAGTAAAAGTAAAAAGTATGTTGTGAAAAAACTACTCAAGTACTGAGTAACATACACACACATATCATATATATATATATATATATATATATATACACACACACACACACACACACACACACACACACACACACACACACACACACACACACATATATATATATATATATATATATATATATATATATATATATATATATATATATATATACATACATTGATATATACAGTATATAATTTATATTTATTTATTTTGCCGTTTTTGTTTACATGTTAAAGGTGTTTTAATAATTATACATGCATGTTTAACACATATAGATTCCTTTCTTTCATGAAGACAAGAATATAAGTTGGTGTATTACCTGATTCTGATGACTTGCATTGATTGTAATCAGACAGTAGTGCTGGTAACGTCCACGTTTTCAAATGGAGGAGAAAAAAAGTTCCTCCTTTCTGTCTAATACCACATGAAAGTGGTTGTTATTTGGCATCTTATTTGTCCACCTTCCATATTCGTTTTTATACCCTTTACAAGAAATACATTGGCGGCAAACTCCGTAGCTTGCTAGCTTGTTTGCGCTGGCTTTCGGAGACTCTTATTTTGAAAGCGCAGGCGCGATGGAGCGGGACTTTTATTGTGAAGACAGGAACTGTGCAGTCAGTCTTTACGGTTGAAATAAAAAAGGGTCTTTTTTCCTTCACACTTTTGATTGATTGATTGGAACTTTTATTAGTAGATTGCACAGTACAGTACATATTCCGTACAATTGACCACTAAATGGTAACACCCGAAGTTAGCTCGGAGCCAGTCAGGTCATGTGACCCCTGGCTCTGTTTGATTGGTCCAACGTCACCAGTGACTGCATCTGATTGGTGGAACGAAGTGAAACGTCACCAGTAAGGCAAGCATTTTGAAGGTCTGTCTGACAGACCAAAACAAACAAAGCGTGCATTAACAGATCGATAAAAATTAGTAGCGAGTAGCGAGCTGAATGTAGATAAAAGTAGCGGAGTAAAAGTAGCGTTTCTTCTTAGGCCGTTTATTGAAATACTCCCACACTTTTGACGACTTTTGGCGTGCTTTTTTCCCCTCGCTCGCACCGCTCGCATCGTCTGCTTTGCGCTCCGCCATGACGGTAGTGTGACGTAAATATGCGACGCGTCGACGAACAAAAACGTCCTCGACGTATTTACGTAACCGATGACGTCGACTACGTCGACGCGTCGTTTCAGCCCTAATTTTAATGGAAGCATTCACATACCATGGTTTGTATAGGGCACAGAGTGGGTGGGTACAGGCTGGCGTCGGGGCGTGGTGATTGGCTCATGTGTTACCTAGGAGGTGTTTCCGTCTGTGGCGGCATGCTGATACAATTTCGCTGCGCTTGTTGAGGGATGACAGGTCTGGACGGTATATGATAAACAGTTTCTCTTTCAAGCATAGGTTGCATCTTTTATTACCACTATTGTAAGGTGTGCTGGATGCAAGAATTTGCCATGTTATTGAATATTCAACATTATTGTCTTTGAGGTCCCAAATGTGTTTGCTGAGTTCTGTGGTATTCCGCAGGTTTTGGTTCCTGAAAGAAGCCTTGTGATTGTTCCATCTGGTTTTAAACTCTCCCTCGGTTAATCCTACATATGTGTCGGATGTGTTAATGTCCTTGCGTGTTACCTTAGATTGGTAAACAACTGATGTTTGTAAGCACCCCCCGTTGAGAGGGCAATCAGGTTTCTTGCGGCAGTTGCAGCCTTTGTTGGTTTTGGAGTCGCTCTGTCCGGGGGTTGACGGCTCATTTGCAATTGTTTTGTTGTGGTTTGAGATAATTTGTCGTATATTGTTCATGCAGCTGTAGCTCAATTAAATGTTGTTCTTGTTGAATACTTTTCTTAGGGTGTTGCCTTTGGGGAAGTGTTTGTCAATCAGAGTGAGGAATTTGTGGCCAATGTTAGTTGAGACGTTTTTGCTGTATGGGGGGTTGTACCAGATGATGTTGTTTCGTTTTCTGTTCTTTTTTGGTTGGTTTCCTGGCGTGTGTTCATAGGTGAGGGTGAAATTGTATCCGCTTTCATCAAGTGCTTTTTGGTACGGGGGGGTTGCTTGGTCAAATTCAGCTTTGCTAGATGACAGCATCGATAGCCTTTTATTAATTCCGGTAGGTATTCTTTTCGTGGGGATGGGTGGGTGGTTGCTGTCATGGTGCACGTATTGGAGTGTTGTGTTGGATTTCGTGAATGGTTGGTAGCTGTTATTTCTCAGGTTGAAAGTGACGTCGAGGAAGTTGACGGTTTGCTTGTTGGCTTCAATCGTGATCCGTAGGCCGTTCTCTAGTCTTGTGATTTTTCGAATCGCCATTCTCACGTTGTGTGATTCAGAATCGATTCTCTTTTTTTTTTTAAATCGATTTTATTTTAATATTTGTATTTTTTTATTGTTTTTTAATTAATCAATCCAAAAAAACAATACACAGCAATACCATAACAATGCAATCCAATTCCAAAACCAAACCCGACCCAGCAACACTCAGAACTGCAATAAACAGAGCAATTGAGAGGAGACACAATTACGACACGTTCTCGTAGGCCGTTCTCGTAGTCTTGTGATTTTTTTTCCCACACATACATATATTGCGCTCTACTACGGTATCGAGCACTATTTTTTGGATAACCTTATTAAGACATATATATATATATATGTATTTTATTATATATATATATATATATATATATATATATATATATATATATATATATATATATATATATATATATATATATTTATATATATATATTAGGGCTGTGAATCTTTGGGTGTCCCACGATTCGATTCAATATCGATTCTTAGGGTCACGATCCAGTTCAAAATCGATTTTTTTTTCGATTCAACGCGATTCTCGATTCAAAAACCATATTTTCCCGATTCAAAAGGATTCTCTATTCATTCAATACATAGGATTTCAGCAGGATCTACCCCAGTCTGCTGACATGCAGGCAGAGTAGTAGATTTTAGTAAAAAGCTTTTATAATTGTAAAGGACAATGTTTTATCAACTGATTGCAATAATATAAATTTGTTTGAACTATTAAATGAACCAAAAATATGACTTATTTTATCTTTGTGAAAGTATTGGACACAGTGTGTTGTCAAGCTTATGAGATGCGATGCAAGTGTAAGCCACTGTGACACTATTGTTCTTTTATTTATTTATTTATAAATATCTAATGATAATGTCAATGAGGGATTTTTAATCACTGCTATGTTGAAATTGTAACTAATATTGATACTGTTGTTGATAATATTCATTTTTGTTTCACTACTTTTGGTTTGTTCTGTGTCGTGTTTGTGTCTCCTCTCAATTGCTCTGTTTATTGCAGTTCTGAGTGTTGCTGGGTCGGGTTTGGTTTTGGAATTGGATTGCATTGTTATGGTATTGCTGTGTATTGTTTTATTGGATTGATTAATTAAAAAACAATGAAAAAAATACAAATATTAAAATAAAATCGATAAAAAAAAAAAAAGACAATCGATTCTGAATCACACAACGTGAGAATGGCGATTCGAATTCGAATCGATTTTTTCCCACACCCCTAATATATATATATATATATTAGGGACGGCGTGGCGCAGTGGAAGAGTGGCCGTGCGCAACCCGAGCGTCCCTGGTTCAATCCCCACCTAGTACCAACCTCGTCATGTCCGTTGTGTCCTGAGCAAGACACTTCACCCTTGCTTCTGATGGGTGCTGGTAGCGCCTTGCATGGCAGCTCCCTCCATCAGTGTGTGAATGTGTGTGTGAATGGGTAAATGTGGAAGTAGTGTCAAAGCGCTTTGAGTACCTTGAAGGTAGAAAAGCGCTATACAAGTACAACCCATTTATCATTTATATATATATATATATATATATATATAAAAGAAATAGTTGAATTTAAGTGTTCATTTATTTACACATATACACACATAACACTCTTCTACTCATTGTTGTATTTGAAAGTGCAATGCTTTGCAGCCAGTAGCACAGCCTTTGAAGGAGCATAGGTATGGGCAGCATCTGTGAAATGTAATTTGCAGGAAAGGAGTGAGTTTAGGGTTGAATTGTCCATCCTCGTTCTATTCTCTGTCACTCGTCGTCGCCATGACTGTCTCTTCTTCGTTCTTCGTCTCCTTCCTGTTGTGTGTGTGCAGTTGTGCACTCTCCAAAAGCCGTAGATGTTATAACGTGACTGGGCCGGCACGCTGTTTATGTGAAGGAAAAGCGGACGTGACGACAGGCTGTCCTCACTCAGGTCCGCACGGCCCTGGAGTTAAGGAAATCGGGAGAAATTCAGGAGAATGGTCGTCCCGGGAGATTTTCGGGAGAGGCACTGAAATTCGGGAGTCTCCCGGAAAATTTGGGAGGGTTGGCAAGTATGTGCCATTGTGAAACACCAACACAGTATCAGTCTTGTGTCAATGCAGCTAGTGAGTGTGCAAGGCACTCACTGAGGCCTCATTTACCCATCATT
Organism: Nerophis lumbriciformis; assembly: GCF_033978685.3. Classification (NCBI taxonomy): domain Eukaryota; kingdom Metazoa; phylum Chordata; class Actinopteri; order Syngnathiformes; family Syngnathidae; genus Nerophis; species Nerophis lumbriciformis. The sequence continues at coordinate 48,600,984 of NC_084555.2, read as the reverse complement.
AGCTTCCATATAGTATCTTTTTTTTTTTGCTCTAGCAACCTCATTTGGTTCAAACTACTTATTATTTTGTTGTGTTAGCACTAGCGCCGATGCTAACATTTCTGCTTTGAGCTAGGAGCCAGTGATTTTTAAGACATGTAATAACATTGTTGCACACGTGGAGGAGGAGCTCTCCAGCAAAATAAACAATCGTTGTGTATTGTTATTCAAGCGCATGTTGTGTGTCTCGGGCAGGTAAAGACTTGCTTTGATACATAATGCATTCCCTCACATCTGCATTCATAAATGTTGGAGTCGATCAAACTTCTCACTTGAGGACAAAAGGAAGTCAAGTGAGTTCAAAATTCAAAAGATGAAGAAGGACTTTTACTTTCTCTTTTTGATGATTTTGGTGTCACAAATGATATCACACTAGGTAAAACATACTAATGATTACAAGTATGTGTGTGTGTGATGATATCACACTAGGTAACACTTACTAATGATTACAAGAATGTGTGTGTGTGTGTGTGTGTGTGTGTGTGTGTGTGTGTGTGTGTGTGTGTGTGTGTGTGTGTGTGTGTGTGTGTGTGTGTGTGTGTGATGATATCACACTAGGCAACACTTACCAATGATTACAAGTATGTTTGTGTGTGATGATATCACACTAGGCAACACTTACCAATGATTACAAGTATGTTTGTGTGTGATGATATCACACTAGGTAACACTTACTAATGATTACAAGTATGTGTGTGTGTGATGATATCACACTAGGTAACACTTACTAATGATTACAAGTATGTGTGTGTGTGATGATATCACACTAGGTAACACTTACTAATGATTACAAGTATGTGTGTGTGATGATATCACACTAGGTAACACTTACTAATGATTACAAGTATGTGTGTGTGTGTGTGTGATGATATCACACTAGGTAACACTTACTAATGATTACAAGTATGTGTGTGTGATGATATCACACTAGGTGACACTTACTAATGATTACAAGTATGTGTGTGTGTGTGTGTGTGATGATATCACACTAGGTAACACTTACTAATGATTACAAGTATGTGTGTGCGTGTGTGTGATGATATCACACTAGGTAACACTTACTAATGATTACAAGTATGTGTGTGTGTGATGATATCACACTTGTTAACACTTACTAATGATTACAAGTATGTGTGTGTGATGATGATATCACACTAGATAACACTTACTAATGATTACAAGTATGTGTGCGTGTGTGATGATATCACGCTAGGTCATACTTACTAATGATTACAAGTATGTGTGTGTGTGAGATGATATCACACTAGGTAACACTTACTAATGATTACAAGTATGTGTGTGTGTGAGAGATGATATCACACTAGGTAACACTTACTAATGATTACAAGTATGTGTGTGTGTGAGATGATATCACACTAGGTAACACTTACTAATGATTACAAGTATGTGTGTGTGTGAGATGATATCACACTAGGTAACACTTACGAATGATTACAAGTATGTGTGTGTGTGATGATATCACACTAGGTAACACTTACTAATGATTACAAGTATGTGTGTGTGTGATGATATCACACTAGGTCACACTTACTAATGATTACAAGTATGTGTGTGTGTGATGATATCACGCTAGGTCACACTTACTAATGATTACAAGTATGTGTGTGTGTGTGATGATATCACACTAGGTAACACTTACTAATGATTACAAGTATGTGTGTGTGTGTGTGTGATGATATCACACTAGGTAACACTTACTAATGATTACAAGTATGTGTGTGTGTGATGATATCACACTAGGTAACACTTACTAATGATTACAAGTATGTGTGTGTGATGATATCACACTAGGTAACACTTACTAATGATTACAAGTATGTGTGTGTGTGTGTGATGATATCACACTAGGTAACACTTACTAATGATTACAAGTATGTGTGTGTGTGTGTGTGTGTGTGTGTGATGATATCACACTAGGTAACACTTACTAATGATTACAAGTATGTGTGTGTGTGATGATATCACACTAGGTAACACTTACTAATGATTACAAGTATGTGTGTGTGTGTGTGTGTGTGATGATATCACACTAGGTAACATTTACTAATGATTACAAGTATGTGTGTGTGATGATATCACACTAGATAACACTTACTAATGATTACAAGTATGTTTGTGTGTGATGATATAACACTAGGCAACACTTACTAATGATTACAAGTATGTGTGTGTGTGATGATATCACACTAGATAACACTTACTAATGATTACAAGTATGTGTGTGTGTGTGATGATATCACACTAGATAACACTTACTAATGATTACAAGTATGTGTGTGTGTGTGTGATGATATCACACTAGATAACACTTACTAATGTGATGCCACCAATACATGTAATGACATGATGCTGTGATGCCACCAATACACGACTTGATGCTCTAACGCCACCAATACACAACGTGATGCTGTGACGCCACCAAGACATAACATGTCGCTGTGACACCACCAAGACATGACATGATGCTGTGACGCCACCAATACACGACATGATGCTGTGATGCCACCAATACATGACATGATGCTGTGACGCCACCAATACATGACATGATGCTGTGACGCCACCAATACATGACATGATGCTGTGACGCCACCAATACATGACATGATGCTGTGACGCCACCAAGACATGACATGATGCTGTGACGCCACCAAGACATGACATGATGCTGTGACACCAAAAGACATGACATGATGCTGTGACGCCACCAATACATGACATGATGCTGTGATGCCGCCAATACATGACATAATGCTGTGACGCCACCAATACATGACATGATGCTGTGACGCCACCAATACATGACATGATGCTGTGATGCCGCCAATACACAACATGATGCTGTGACGCCACCAATACATGACATGATGCTGTGACGCCACCAATACATGACATGATGCTGTGACGCCACCAATACATGACATGATGCTGTGACGCCACCAATACATGACATGATGCTGTGACACCACCAATACATGACATGATGCTGTGACACCACCAATACATGACATGATGCTGTGACACCACCAATACATGACATGATGCTGTGACGCCACCAATACACGACATGATGCTGTGACGCCACCAATACATGACATGATGCTGTGACGCCACCAATACATGACATGATGCTGTGACGCCACCAATACATGACATGATGCTGTGACGCCACCAATACATGACATGATGCTGTGACGCCACCAATACATGACATGTTGCTGTGACGCCACCAATACATGACATGATGCAGTGATGCCACCAATACATGACATGATACTGTGACGCCACCAATACATGACATGATGCTGTGACGCCACCAATACATGACATGTTGCTGTGACGCCACCAATACATGACATGATGCTGTGACGCCACCAATACACAACATGATGCTGTGACGCCACCAAGACATGACATGATGCTCTGATGCCACCAATACATGACATGATACTGTGACGCCACCAATACACGACATGATGCTGTGACGCCACCAATACATGACATGATGCTGTGACGCCACCAATACATGACATGATGCTGTGACGCCACCAATACATGACATGTTGCTGTGACGCCACCAATACATGACATGATGCAGTGATGCCACCAATACATGACATGATACTGTGACGCCACCAATACATGACATGATGCTGTGACGCCACCAAGACATGACATGATGCTGTGACGCCACCAAGACATGACATGATGCTCTGATGCCACCAATACATGACATGATACTGTGACGCCACCAATACATGACATGATGCTGTGACGCCACCAATACATGACATGATGCTGTGACACCACCAATACATGACATGATGCTGTGACACCACCAATACATGACATGATGCTGTGACACCACCAATACATGACATGATGCTGTGACGCCACCAATACACGACATGATGCTGTGACGCCACCAATACATGACATGATGCTGTGACGCCACCAATACATGACATGATGCTGTGACGCCACCAATACATGACATGATGCTGTGACGCCACCAATACATGACATGATGCTGTGACGCCACCAATACATGACATGTTGCTGTGACGCCACCAATACATGACATGATGCAGTGATGCCACCAATACATGACATGATACTGTGACGCCACCAATACATGACATGATGCTGTGACGCCACCAATACATGACATGTTGCTGTGACGCCACCAATACATGACATGATGCTGTGACGCCACCAATACACAACATGATGCTGTGACGCCACCAAGACATGACATGATGCTCTGATGCCACCAATACATGACATGATACTGTGACGCCACCAATACACGACATGATGCTGTGACGCCACCAATACATGACATGATGCTGTGACGCCACCAATACATGACATGATGCTGTGACGCCACCAATACATGACATGTTGCTGTGACGCCACCAATACATGACATGATGCAGTGATGCCACCAATACATGACATGATACTGTGACGCCACCAATACATGACATGATGCTGTGACGCCACCAAGACATGACATGATGCTGTGACGCCACCAAGACATGACATGATGCTCTGATGCCACCAATACATGACATGATACTGTGACGCCACCAATACACGACATGATGCTGTGACGCCACCAATACATGACATGATGCTGTGACGCCACCAATACATGACATGATGCTGTGACGCCACCAATACATGACATGTTGCTGTGACGCCACCAATACATGACATGATGCAGTGATGCCACCAATACATGACATGATACTGTGACGCCACCAATACATGACATGATGCTGTGACGCCACCAAGACATGACATGATGCTGTGACGCCACCAAGACATGACATGATGCTGTGACGCCACCAATACATGACATGATGCTGTGACACCACCAAGACATGACATGTCGCTGTGATGCCACCAATACACGACATGATGCTGTGACGCCACCAAGACATGACATGTCGCTGTGACACCACCAATACACGACATGATGCTGTGATGCCACCAATACACGACATGATGCTGTGATGCCACCAATACATGACATGATGCTGTGACACCACCAAGACATGACATGTTGCTGTGACGCCACCAAGACATGACATGATGCTCTGATGCCACCAATGCACAATGTGATGCTGTGACACCACCAATACATGACATGATGCTGTGACGCCACCAATACATGACATGATGCTGTGACGCCACCAATACATGACATGATGCTGTGACACCAAAAGACATGACATGATGCTGTGACGCCACCAATACATGACATGATGCTGTGATGCCGCCAATACATGACATGATGCTGTGACGCCACCAATACATGACATGATGCTGTGACGCCACCAATACATGACATGATGCTGTGATGCCGCCAATACACAACATGATGCTGTGACGCCACCAATACATGACATGATGCTGTGACGCCACCAATACATGACATGATGCTGTGACGCCACCAATACATGACATGATGCTGTGACGCCACCAATACATGACATGATGCTGTGACACCACCAATACATGACATGATGCTGTGACACCACCAATACATGACATGATGCTGTGACACCACCAATACATGACATGATGCTGTGACGCCACCAATACACGACATGATGCTGTGACGCCACCAATACATGACATGATGCTGTGACGCCACCAATACATGACATGATGCTGTGACGCCACCAATACATGACATGATGCTGTGACGCCACCAATACATGACATGATGCTGTGACGCCACCAATACATGACATGTTGCTGTGACGCCACCAATACATGACATGATGCAGTGATGCCACCAATACATGACATGATACTGTGACGCCACCAATACATGACATGATGCTGTGACGCCACCAATACATGACATGTTGCTGTGACGCCACCAATACATGACATGATGCTGTGACGCC